>NC_053447.1:65630159-65930159 GCF_007990345.1 Gossypium hirsutum | reverse complement strand
TTGAAAATGAATCAAAAAGCAAGAGGAAGAAAATTATCTGGCCGCCTGTGGAGAAATATGGAAAAAGAGAGGTAGAGTGAACACTTGGAGATAAGATCCCAGGCAATTGTTGTAATGTGATTGGATGTTTTGTATGACTTTGCAGATGAAAATCCTGTTAAAATATCTTGCATAGGAGGTCCCATATATATACATTTAAGCCAAAAATGTTTATTAAAATAAAACTAAACGTACTTATGAAGATGGCCCAATTTAATTTGAGAAATAATTACTTATTCATATTTACCTTGAGTTGAAGAATTGATATTTCAATAATGATTAAATAAAAATAATATTTAAAAATTTATAACTAGATGAATTGTTAATTTTTTAAATTATTTATTGGATTAATAAAACAATACCTTTGGGCTGCCCAAAAATACTCCAAAAACAACAAGCAAAACCAGACATTAAATTCATCCCATTATTCTAGAATGCTTCAACGATGATAGAAAACATGGAATTCTAGAAAACTCTAAAAGCCTTAGAAGTCTGTTTGATGAAACGGATCCTTGTGAATTCACTGGTTTGTTAGAGCCAATCGGATATTTCGATTTGGCGGGGTGATAACTCAGGAGCTTACACAGTCAAAAGCAGCTATAGATAGCTTATTACAGAGAGTTTACATAATACTGGAATGAATACTTTCTTTACAAAGATGGAGAGAAGAAGATGTACTAATAGTTTAATTTAATTTAAGATTTTCGTTTGAAATGATGGTATCATGTATCATTTTAGTTTTTCATCACATTATTAATTATTTTAATCGGTTCAATCTACTAATGTTAAAAAAAAAAATTCAAATGCAGCATAATTAGAAAATGCCACGTGCAATTTAATTCAATTAGAAAATGTAATGTGTTATCTAAATGTATTAAGAATAAAAATGAAATTATAAATTTTTAAAAATTCTAAAAAATAAATTAAAAATTTTAGAGCGTTACTGTTGACTTTGACCAATCCTTTGAACATATTGATCGAACGTTGACCGACTTTTGATTGTTGTTGATCGAACATTGACCTAGAAGTATTTTCAAGTTTTATAGTAAAAAATTATTTTAAAATTTTTAAAAAATTTCTAATATATAAATTTCTATATTCTTTTTTAATTAGTTTTTAAATTTTTTATTATATTGTTTTGAAACAAATAATTTTTAAATTATCACAAGTTTCTAGAGCTTATATATTCTGAGAAAAATATTTGTTTAAAAATTTAAAAATAGTTAAATTATGAAAATTAAAAGAATATAAAATTTTAAATCATTAACTAAAGAACATTTCATTTTTAAAAATTTAAAAATAAATTTATAATATAAAACTTGAAAATACTATTAGATCAACAATCGATTAATCCCGAGTCAAAGTCAAAAATACCTTTCTAAAAATTTTATTTTACAAATTAATTTAAGTTTATATTCATTCTCCTATTAAAAAAGAATAATGTTATATTCTAAATCACTACATACAGTAAAAAGTAGTTTAGGCGCATGAAAAAAAAAGTCTTCTTTTTACTCCTAAACGCGTTTAGGGATTTTAGCCAAGGTGTTAGCAAATAGCAAAAATAACTTGACTTAGAGTTGACTTTGGGTTGTCAACAGAAGTCTATCATGCAAAGACTTCGACGACTTAGTTAAGAAATGTGTTCTCATTTACGGCCATACAAAAGTCTATATATATGTTTTCATTTATGGCTATGTTATATTTGCATGACATCCGGCGTAACTATAAATTAATTTAACAGATGTGAATTAATATTTATTTTAAGAGGCGTAAAATATATACATTTTATTTCACAGACAGATTACGTATTTTTTAAATATTTGTTTTTAATATTTTATTATATTTATGTATCTCTAACTCTGTTTGTGAAAACCAAATATTTAATACTACACCAATCTTAGAAGCAGGTCTTTATACTCGCTTTATGAGGTGTAATTAACGTGTTGCTGACTTATAGTCAAGCTTGGTGTTGTGACATGCTTTGTACAATGTCTCTTTTCAATAATACCATATATGACTTACCAAAAAAAATAGTGAACTGATACAAAATTGGGGATCGAATGTATAGATATTGGTGTTTTTGCTGATAGAGATATTATTGTAGCTTTTTTTTTCTTTTTTATTGGATAATAAAGTATTAGTTATAAAAAAAAGAAGATAGTGTAACACATATTATTTAATACATACTAAAATGTAATTATGTAAATTTAAAATCAAAATTCATAATAATGCTTCTATATGAAGAACATTTATGATTTTGCTCTTCCAAACTTCAATCACAAGCCATTTTGCAATGAAACCTTCTAAAAGCAAATGATACATATATCGGAAAATAAACTCAAAACTATCCTAAATTAGGGTCCTGAGTTGGGATCCTAAAATAACCATTTCTTTCCTTTTTATTTCATATATTTGAAGATATCCCTAACATAAGGAAATGCCCATATTGTATGAATATTTATGCGGTTGGATAGGCTGGTCTAATGGCAAGCCCGCAAAGACCTTGGGAGTCGGCCACATTCCTTTGCATCCTTATGTATCCATTTTCTCCCCAATCTTCACCCCATTGATTCTTCACCAACCAGTAATCGGTACCATCGTCGCTGGTCCCGAATCCAACGATAGTGACAGCATGGTCGGGATTAGTTCCGCAGTATCCATTGAAAATCCCACTGCTGTAATGTCTAAAATCGGTTCCGCTACCTTCAATGCTAACTGCGACTGGTTGGTTCGAGACAGCCTTAAGTAACTCTTGCTCACTGTTGGTAGGTACGGATTCATAGTTGCTGATATGGGCAACTTGGGATGCCTGTTTTTGTAAGTCACAAGTTCCTTGCATAGCTTGATATGGATAATTGTCTTCCTTGGTTAATCCATTGTTCTGAATGACGTATTTGAAGGCTTCTATCTTGTTACCACCGTTGCAACCATTGCTATTACCGCTGCAGTCCAATACTTGTTGCTCGGACAATGAGACCAGGTTTCCGTTCGTGATTTGGTTCAGACCTTCCATGGCTGCCACTGCAGCAAATGCCCAACAACACCCTAACAACAAAATGCCAACGTTTAATAGGTTAAAGTGTTTAATTCATTAGGAAAAAGAACTGAAAACTTTAAAGTATTGAGATATGCGCAAAGAATTTCAAGCAGTTATAAAATCTTACCGCATTGCTCTTGGTCCTTAACAGAGGTGACAGCGCCTTTCGATTTCCAATCCAAGCTTGTCGGAACATCTGTAAACTCGGCGTAGCGAAACGATGTTTCCATAGATGTCATTGTGTTGCCTGGATTAATGTATCCGGTACGAGCTGCGACGAATTCGTCATGTGTCAAGTCCGAGTACTTGTTAATACTCAACTTGTATGTTCTGTTTCCTGCATTATTAAAGTTCTGAATATATTCCAAGTTCTCCTTGAATATCTTAAAGCGTTTATCTTTCTCAGCTTTGTTCTTGTAATTTCGACCATGCTTAACCATCCATTGCTCATGTTCTGCAATGGCTGATTCATACACAGTGCGAGACATTGCCTGAGTTGCTAAAATCCCGACAATGAAAAGCAAGACAAAGTTTGAATTAGTCATTGTTTCTAAGAGGAGGAGTTTTGGTAAGAAATTGGGAAGTAGTGAAGAAGTGAGCAGCCCCATGGTAGATATTTATAATCGATCAAACAGATACTATTATCATTTAATTTTTTTAATGTTATGATCAAAAGAGTTAATTGTTGCTTGTTTTCACGCGTTCCCTTTTTTTCTATTGGACTTTAAATTATGAAGACTTTTCATGCATATCGATTGGAAAAATGAATGATGGAACTCGGAAGAGAATTTTTGTACATGTTCCTAGCAACAAAGTGATAAGAACCATATCATTGTTGACTTAAATCATCGATTCCTAATACAAGAGGTTTAATATGGGTTCGGCAGTAAAAAAAAGTTTTCATCTCAATTTTTATTTTTTATTGGTTGACAATAATTTACATTATTTTCAATTATACGTTATCAGTTGAACTGGTCGTATCATCTAATTTTAATCTAAATTCGACAACACATCCTATCAAATTATATAATCTTAAATTAACATGGAAAAAATTGGGAAAGATGGATTAATTTGCAAATAGCTAGACAAAACATTTTAAAATTTGGATAAGCTAATTCAAAATTAAATAAAATAAGAAAACATATTTTTAAATTTTAATTATAAAATATGTTAATATTACTATATTTCGCAATATTTTATCGTTATTTAAGTAATAAAACATATTGGTGAAATTTAAGCTTGAAATTGTTTTAGAAATTGATCCCAATTTTATCTATAAACACTTCTCTTTTTTTGGACACTTCTGTCCAAAGTATAATCATTTAATAATAAATATCTAAGTTGTTTTCACCTATGAATATTCCTAACCATTCCATGTCATGAAGTCTTTTAAGAAATAAATATCTAAGTTGTTTTCTCCTATGAATATTTCCAAACTTTCCATGTCAAAAATAAATCTGCTTTGAAAGGCACAAGCTTTCTGTTTTTCTATTACAATTTTCATCAATTTACTTATTTTGGTAAAAAATAATGAAAAACGCCAATTTGTAAACAATTTCAAAATATGATTTGAGTACCTCAAAATTTTTATTCTACCCCCATCTAATATGGTAAAAAAACCTATTTTCATTTTAGTACACGTGATACTACTATAAAAAAAAAACCTTAAATTTCAAATTTTACTTATATCGATATTGCATATTTCTATTATTTAATCTTAACATCATTAGTCTTCTTTTGTAATTATTTTTTTAACTATTAAATTTCGATATTTTTTCTAAAAAATATTTACCCAAACAAAGTAATTACAAATACTAAAATTTTGAAATACTTATGCTAACAGTTTAAAATTGATTTTTCAGTACATTGACACTTTAATTTTAAATTTAAAATTACTACCCACCTTAAAAAATAGTGTAGGCATGAAAAGGGATATTCTTTTCACTCCTAGACGTATAGGGATTTTAGCAAATTGCAAACACCTTGACTTAGAGTTGACCTTGGGTCTTCAATAAAAGTCTGTGTTTTCATTTTATGGGCAATGCAAAGACTTTGACTTTGATTATTTATTTCGTTAACAAATACTTAGCTGCCATTTGCATGAGACCCGGCGTAATTAAATAAATGTTTTCTCTTTCCTGAACAGAAGATTTTATAAGACTACAAAAAAATAGCTGTCTTGCTATTGACGTGTGAGCACAAAAACAATGGGTTTCCCCACGGCACTTCCTACTTAATTGGCGCATGATTTGCATATATTGCTACCATTATATTTTTGTACTCAAGATTAATTGTCTAGGGCTTCAAATTATCATCTCATATTTCAAATAATAATAATAATAATAAAGTGATAAAATTATATGATTGATAATTCAACTTTTGATATTAAAAAATTAATTTAGGGGTGAATTGGTGAAATTAGCCTTATACTTATATTCAGGTGAGAAAGAATTGTATAAAATTGTGATTTCACGTCATTTATATCACTTTCTAATAAGAGAATGACAAATCAGACTTATTCCTCCTGAATTTTAGCATTTTCAGTTGGATTTAAATTTTGCCAGGAGGAAAATGTTGAAATCAAGAGGAAAAATCTGATTTGTCCTATTAGAAAAAGATATGGATGGCGTGAAATCACAATTTCATACAACCATTTCTCATGTCCGAGTTATGTCTAAAATAAATGTTAGAATACAAATAATTTTGAAAACAGAAAAAAAAAAGGGAGATAGAAATTTGGATTGGCAAAATAAACTCTACAAAAATATCTAAATAAGAACGATACCATCCAATAGAGGACAAGAATTGAAATAATTTTCTTTTCTTTCCATATGAAAAAGGCATTATGATTTGTTTTTACTTTCCGATTTTATAAAAAAAATTTCATTTTAGTCCACCATTTAACTTTTCTCTTCTTTTAGTCTTCAAAATTGTATTTTTTGTCAAATCACCCTAAAATGGATGAAAATGTTAACTTTTGTTAACTTTTGTTAACTTCATTGACGTGGCATACATGTAGATTGCCACGTGGATGACATGTGAACATTTAACTAATTTTTTAAAATTTAAAAATATTTTTTTATAATTTTTATACTCCTTTTAATAATTTGAATGATTTTTAATTTTTAAAAATAATTTTTATAATTTTAAACACTTTTTGGTTTTATTTTATTTATTATATGTTATGCCATTTTCCTTAGCCCTCGCCAAATTTGTGGAGTGCTGGACATCGCTTTTGCCCACAACTACTGTCACAAAACCCTTACTTTGAACTCCTCGATTTCGACATCCTTAGTTGTCATGCCATCAAACTAGGAATTGGTTATGGAGCTACCGACATGGCCTTCCACCTACCAAGTCACCAAGACCTCATCCTCACCTATATATCCCTAATCATGCTCACCCTCAAGCACAACCTCACACTTGACAAACTCATTTTGAGCAACAACCTAAAGACATCAATTCTTACCATTTTCGACCTTAGGTTGTAGTTTTTAACCCATCCTGAAACGGTGGTTGCTAATATTGAAAAAAATGAAAAAGGGGGAAAAGTTAAATTTGTTTAAATCTTCTTTATGGTTTTTCCCCTTAAATTGTTTTATAATTATAAATATTTTATAATTTTGTATGTATTTTTATCGAAAATAAATTTTTAAAATTTTTATTTTCTAAAAATTTTTAAATTTGATTTTTTAAGAGTCAAGACTAAATTGACATAATTGTAAAGTTGAATGTTAAATTTGTTAAAATTTTCAGGATTGGTACAAAATTAATAGAATCTATAAATATTGGAAGGTTAAATTTGTTATTTTTCCAAGAAAAAAGATCACCCCAACATCTTGTTAGTGATTTAACAGAAGAGTGACCAAAATATTAAATTTCAATAATGTTAGTTACTAAAATAGAAAATTTTAAACCTGAGTGATCAAAATAAAAACACGCTAATAATTGAGTGTCTGTTTATATAGTTTACCCATAAAATAATTATTAAAAAATACTAAAAAACACCATATCAAGATTTGAACATTGACCCTCAAGGCATCAACAAAAAAGCCTAAACCAATGCTCAAAAGAAAAACTAAGGTTTATAATTTTAAAGATAAATATATCTTTGTTTTTCAATAATTTTTACTCACATAATAAATATTACAAAATGTTGGGATGTTGATATTAGATTTTACACGAAGTTGGAAAATAGAAATATTCTTTGTTTTCGCTATTAAATTAATTAAGTGCTCTTCTAACAAGTTATCTCTTCAATGGGATGAAATATACACACTTCCATAAATACAAATTAAATGTCAATATTTGGGCGTGGAACATGATTTTGGGGAAACCATTTTCACATTGATATTAATTATTACTCAAGTAACTGCATATATTCCTAATTACTTTATTATCTTTAATTCATGCTTATCAAACTATACTCATTTAGAAAAAGTCAGAGATTAACAACTTAAAATAATTCGGTTCAAACGTGTCGTATTTTCTACCTATAATAAGAGTACGCTTCCAAACTTGATTTTTACTGTAGTTTCGTAGGATGAAATAATAGTAAAAGATTATGCACGATTTCCTAGAAGTTTTTAAAAAGAAAAAAAGAAAATTCTATATTTTATTAATGGAATAATTAGGCATAAATGTAAATTTTAAAAAAATATATATTTAGGGTTTTAGGTTATTTTATTTGAAATTTAAGGAAATAAATCAATTTTGGGATAGGTGGTAAAAACGCTTCTTGCAGGAAGGGGAGTGACGTGGCAGGGGGAGAGGATCAAAGCGTGCCCCGTAGGACGCGCTTTCAGTGGAAATGCGTCCCAGATGGCACGCTTTCACCCTCTCTGCTTGCCACATCACCCAACGCTTTAAGTAAAAAATAATAAAAAAATTAATGGCTAGATTGAATTCTGAATAGCTGAGAATCTCGGGATAAAATTTTTGAAAATCTAAGAATCCTAGGATAAAATTTATGTCCCATCCTTTTTGTGGCAGAACAGAATTATTATCTTCAAAAACTAAAAAAAAAAAAAGCTTGTTGTTAGAAGCCTTTTTTTAACTTGTCATGTCTGATCTTTTACAACATTTTAAATTATGTTTCATATTCAATGGTAGAGTTTCCTACAAATGAAGATTAATATGAAGAAGTTTTCATACTTAAATTTTGAGAAGAAAATTTGCATGTTAAGGAGAAGATTGTTTATGTGAAAAGTCTAAAGTTCAAAAATCGATCCATCAAAGTAAATTAGTTCAAGTAAGTGTCGTTGCTTGAATTTGGTTAATAAGTATTTATTTTTCTATATAATGTTTTCATTTCAATTTTATATTAGACATGTGAAGCAGGGTTTTTTTTTGCCGAAAATGAGTAGATAAATTAGAGTTGTTATTTATTATGACAATTAAATTTGTGACATTAAAATTGGGGTCGTTTTAGTATCAGCCTAGTCTACAGAATTGGTTTTCAACCAGAGCATCAAATAGAACGAGCTTTTGTTAAGAATTAGAAGAAAAGTCTTAACTTCAAGCCGAAGGAGAATTTTGAGCTTGAAATATAGATATCTAACGTCAATGAATCCTGTTAGATATGATACATTTGAGCTCAAAGGCGACATGGATGTCAAGTTAATGCTCGATACACATTTCTCTACTGAAAATGTTATACTAGAGTTATATGCCCAATTTGCCGATGTCAAGGAAGGTGGTTCAAGTTTGACAACAATTCTAGTTAATTTGTTTCAGGTACATGAAGCAAAAAGCCCAACCACACAGTTGTGTGGTGGTTTCCCAACGTTGTTACAAAGCTCGTATCAAGGAATGTTAGAATCATCAATGAGAAGGCATCCTTCGATTTTAGCCCTCATTTTCAACTTTAGCGTACAATTGGGGTTAGTTGGTAGCCCAAATACGGAGACCCTGTCACGGAATTTTAGGAGTGCTTTTGATTTCAACTTCAAAACATTGATGTTCTGTGCTAGAAACAGTTATGAAGGTATGTCGTCAAGTTACACGGATGCGCAATTTGTAAGTAATATTAGTTTTAACATAGGGTTGATGAGAATGTTCTCCCTACAACCTGGACTGACAAAGGGACATCCAACCCTGGACATGAAATCACAATTAGGATTTGTTGACACCATTTTTTGGATGAAACGGGGTCGACTTGGATTTTGAAAAAAGAATGAAAATGGGAGTCGCCACCAATCCTTTTTTGATGAGGTGTGATCGGGTCACCTCGAAAAGTGGTTGTTTTTAAGAAACGATTTAATTTTTATTAAAACAACGATTTTGGTCTACGAAATTCAGAAAAATGAGTTCGGGAATCGGTTACGCAGGAGGAAGGATTAGCACCCTCGATACGCCCAAAATTGGTACCTAGTTGATTACTTAATGTCTTGATGTCGAAAATTAAAACTCGAAAAGAATTTAAAAACACGATCCCTCTTTATGTTGTGTTATTTTAAAATTATTCGAATAAATCAAAATGGAAAATGCCTTCTAATCTCGAAGTAACAAGATGTCACATCTAGTAAGTTAGGACACGACACCTCGTATTTTTTAGAGTAAGCTTGTCTTTTATTTTTTATTTAAACCTCATTTATTTCAATTTTCAAAGGATATTCGATTATTTAGGAACAACGCGAGAAAAATCGAAGCTCAGTAAGTTAGGGCACGATTTTCTCGAATTTTCTAAATACGAAATATTGCCTTTATTATTGAAAGTTTAAAAGGGTATTTGGCCATTTGGTCGAACGAGGAATCGAAACCCAGCACGTTAGGGCACGTTTTCTCGAACTTTCCAAACGCGAAATATTGCCTTAATTTAAAACTTTACCCTTTTTGAATAATTGCGAGTACAATACTCGAACGAGATGCATTTGTTTTATTTAGGACAAAATACAATGATTTATTATTGGAGTGTACAAAATCGAGCGTAGCTTTGAAGTGATAAAATGAAATTGAATGATAACGGAACATGACATAACAATTTATGAATAAAATGATGCATCAATGCATGACAAATATACACGGATAAAAATAAGCAAATTATAGTACGCACAACGACAATGAACTCACAATATATCTAATTTAAATACCAACATTACTAATCAAAGGAAAATAAAACAAAATATAATATATATATATATATAAATATATATACAACAATCTAAAGTAAATAGTAATCCAAGATGAATGATTTATAAGAACAATAAATAATAAAAGGTTCGAATAAACAATATACAAGAAAACTTAAAATAAATGAATATAAAAAATTTTAAAATAAATAATATTATATATATAAGAAAAAAGTATAAACAACTTTGAAGAAAATGTACATACATACGAAAATTTAAAAGAAAAGAAAAGAAAATATATATAATAGTTTACACTAAATAATAAATAAAAACTTAAACAGACAAAGATAAAAGAGTTTTTGTTTTTTTTAAATAACAATAATAAACAAATAAATTGAATGGACCCAGGACCAAATTGAAATTAAAATGAAATTAAATGACATAATCTAAAAATAAAAAAAGGACAGTCGGGGCCTGATCTAAACGCGCGCAGATATACAAGGTCAAAAGGGAAATATTCCCATGCCATCTGAAATGGCACCGTTTTAGGGTATATCTGCGCATGGTCTATGGACCAAACTGAAGCGTAAGCAAAACTTAAGGCCTAAATTGAAAACTAAAAGAAACTACATTGAATGTGCCTAAAAGATGAAGGGACTTATTTCACAAATATCCCCTTTAGGGAAAACGCGCGGATCCCCCCTGACGGGTCAGGTCACGCACACAGATGGCCCTATACGGCGCCGTTTTGGGGCAACTGAAACAGGCCCTAAACGACGCCGTTTTGCATCACTTATAAAAAACAAATTTTTTTGTTTTGAAACCCATTCTGCCATTCAAAAGAAAAAAATAAAAAAAACTCTCTCATATACTCTCAACTCCTCCCTTCTTTCAAACGCCGGTTATGGGATTCCGGCCGATTGCCGCCGTGTAGCACCATCGTGCACAGTGGTCGGCATAGCACAAAAGAGGTGTTTCGGTCTCATTTCGAAGCACCCATGAAGGTCAAACACCCTTGGCCCGAAAGCCAATAAAAAAGGACTCCCAAACCCACCTTTCAAGGCCGATTCTGACGATGGAGAGATCTCCGACGACGCGGCCGATGGTGTTTCAGGTAAGTTTCTTCCCTTCTCTTTTTATTTGTTTTCGTAAATAAATAAAAAAATAAAAAAATAAAAAAACTAGATATAAAAAAAACTAGATATAAAAAAAACACACACTAAAAAACGAAATATCACCTCCTCTGATTCAAAATCTATATTTTTATTATTATGGTGTCCGGAAAAAAATACAAGCAATGACTTATGGGATTTATAGCCGATTACAAGTGCTTAATCCCGTTTTGTTTGTCGTTTTGCATTTGTTTTTTTTCTGCTATTGCGTGTTGCTCGTTTTGTAGGTGGTGTCAGACGCGCGTGGGTGGGGTGCTGGCATGCGGCAGTGCGAGGGCGTGGCAGACAAGGCGGCCACGCATGGAAGTTTACGGCGGCTAGGTTGGGGAAGCAAACTAGGGTTTGCTGAAAATGGGGTTAATCTTGGGCTAGGGTTATGTTTGTTTTGGGTTTAGGGTTAAGTTTGGGTAGTTTGGGCCATATGAAATTTGGGCTGCAATTTAGACTTTATTTCATGTATTTGATTTATGGTTTATTTTTATTTTGTTTTTGTTTTGGCACTGGGCCCGGGCAAAATGGGCTCGTACAGCTGCCCCTCTTTGCTCGTTGTCATGTAACGAGAACAGAGCAAAGACTAAGAAGGCCAATTTTGCCCGGTCTCACCGAGTCTTGACTTTTTGGTGCTTCTCTTCTCTAAGTAGTCTCATTTCAGTCCACTGCGTCTTCTTGCTTTGATCCACTTCACGGCATCTTTAAAGAGATATGGCTTCAATCTACTCTGCTGCAACTCCATGGGGATGAGATTGGTTTTTTTTTTGTCTGCTCCACTACTGCTTAGGCAGTTAAAACTGGATGTGATCTACTCCACTACTGCTTAGGGGAATAAGATCTGTGGTTCTGTCTGCTCCACTATTGCTTAGGGAGATAAGACTTGATGCGATCTGCTCCACTACTGCTTAGGGAGATAAGATCTGTGGTTCTGTTTGCTCCACTATTGCTTAGGGAGATAAGACTTGATGCGATCTGCTCCACTATTGCTTAGGGAGATAAGATCTGTGGTTCTGTCTGCTCCACTATTACTTAGGGAGATAAGACTTGATGCGATCTGCTCCACTACTACTTAGGGAGATAAGATCTGTGGTTCTGTCTGCTCCACTATTGCTTAGGGAGATAAGACTTGATGCGATCTGCTCCACTACTGCTTAGGGAGATAAGATCTGTGGTTCTGTCTGCTCCACTATTGCTTATGGAGATAAGACTTGATGCGATCTGCTCCACTACTGCTTAGGGAGATAAGATCTGTGGTTCTGTCTGCTCCACTATTGCTTATGGAGATAAGACTTGATGCGATCTGCTCTACTACTGCTTAGGGAGATAAGATCTGTGGTTCTGTTTGCTCCACTATTGCTTAGGGAGATAAGACTTGATGCGATCTGCTCCACTGCTGCTTAGGGAGATAAGATCTGTAGTTCTGTCTACTCCACTATTGCTTAGGGAGATAAGACTTGATGCGATCTGCTCCACTATTGCTTAGGGAGATAAGATCTGTGGTTCTGTCTGCTCCACTATTGCTTAAGGAGATAAGACTTGATGTGATCTGCTCCACTACTGCTTAGGGAGATAAGACCTGTGGTTCTGTCTGCTCCACTATTTCTTAGGGAGATAAGACTTGATGCAATCTGCTCCACTGTTGCTTAGGGAGATAAGATCTGTGGTTCTGTCTGCTCCGCTATTGCTTAGGGAGATAAGACTTGATGCGATCTGCTCCACTATTGCTTAGGGAGATAAGATCTGTAATCTTCACTCTATTCCACTGTTGCCCAGGGAGATAGAACTACTGGCTTTAATGTACTCCACCGTAATCAGAGAGGTAAAATCCGCCATCTTCGACCTGTTCCACTATTGCTTAGGGGGATAAGATCTTTAATCTTCGATCTATTCAACTGTTGCCTAGGAAGATAGAGTTATCGGCTTCAATGTACTCCACTGTAGTCACAGGGAGGTAAAATCTGCCATCTTCGATCTGCTTCGCTGCCAAATACAGGAAGGCAAGATCTGTAATCTTCAATCTATTCCATTGCCAACCAAGGAGATAGAGTTATTGGCTTCAATGTACTCCACTGTAGTCACGGGGAGGTAAAATCTGCCATCTTCGATCTGCTTCGCTGCCAAATACAGGAAGGGAAGATCTGCTATCTTTAGCCAGCTCTGCTACAAACGAGAGAGGCAAGTTTTTTCTTTGATCTGCTTCGCTGTCAATGCAGGAATACAAGATCTGTTATCTTCAACCAGCTTTGCTATGACCGAGAGAGGCAAGGTTTGGCTTCGATCTGCTTCGCTGTCAATGCAGGAAGGCAAGATCTGCAATCTTCAACCAGCTCTGCTACAAACGAGAGAGGCAAGGTTTGTCTTCGATCTGCTTCGCTATCAATGCAGGAAGTCAAGATCTACTATCTTCAACCAGCTCTGCTACGACCGAGAGAGGTAAGGTTTATCTTCAATTTTTACTGATCTGTTCTCTAGGGAACATGACCTGTATAATGAACCTAATTATGCCTAATGATTAGGATGGCATGCTCAAAATGAATCAAATGCTCCTAACTAGACATGTGTGAATGGTGTTTGCATGAATGTCGAATGTTATGAGAATGATCCCTTTTAATGTTTGGGTTGTCGTTCCTCGTTGTTCATCACGGTTCCATCACTGATGTTTTCTCGTTTAGCAAGTATCTTTGACAGAAGATTCAAAGAAATAGTCTCAATTTAGACTATCCTTTCTCAAATGTTTTCAACCCTCAGGTTTGGTCAGTTCTAAACAATAGTCCTATTTCAGGTCATCGTATTATTTAGAAACTTTCAGAGTAATATACAGAACTCCTTCTACATGAGTATTGTCAGTCCATTAATCGTTATTTCAATGAAAAATGCTTGAAAAAGATTATCAAAATGGACAAAATGAAATTTTGTTGAGAGCCAAGCTCTAAACAAACAAATCAATCAAGATATCATATTTTGCTGAGATACAAGATGAATAAGATGAAAAAGATTATCACAATGGATAAGATGGAAATTTGTCAAGAGTAAAGCTCTAAATGAACGAATTAATCAAGATAGAAATTTGCTAGAATTCAAAATGAGAATACATTAATCAAGGTGGTGTATTTTGTTAAAAATACAAAAAATGAACGAAATGGAAATAGGTGCCCCAGTTATCATAGCATGAGCTTCTTTACCCCAAACATTTTGAAGACCCTTTTGAACTTGATATGTGTCTAGAAGCCCTAGAAGACTTTGTTGATGCCCAAGATGTAGCATCTCTCCTTCTTATTAATTCAGAAAGGGCAAGACTACTGCATGCCCCACCTTTGATCAAAATTTGAACTGCCCATTCCTGGGTTTTCAATTCAAAACCCTTTGGTCTCAAGGCGCCCTTTTCGGGTTTTCACCTTAGCCTCTCCTTTTTTTTTCATTCTTCCTATCTTTTCTTTTTTTTTCTCAAGTGAAGTATTCATTACGTGAATCAGAATTCTCAAGATTAGGCAGGTTCTTGCCGTTCATATTGGTTAATATCGACGCTTTTTCAGATAAGGCATTCCTCATAAAGTCCTTTCCAGTTTGACATCCACTTTCTTCAGAAGTCCTTTTGTATGGGAAGGATCTTCTTCGATATTAGGTCCCCCTCATGGAATTCTCTGGAGCGAACCTTTTTGCATCATTCGCCTTTGTTGCATTTGACCATGACGGATAGCTTTCAACCTTTTCTCTTCAATCAAATTTTAACTGATCATATCGGGCCTGGATCCATTCTGCTTTATCCAACTTCAGCTCTGAAAAGACTCGAAAGAAAGGAGTATCAACTTCGTTGGGTAGAATTGTCCCTATTCCATATGCCAATGAGAAATGAATTGCCCCGCTAGAGGGTTTTTGTTTGGCCTCCATTGAATCGTTCATTTTGGGGCGACATGGTGTTAATCTTGAACAGACTGCAAACTTCTGATGTCGTGCTGTTGTTCAAATTCAATGCATCGTCTGATATGAGCCTTTTGGCATTCCATACCGACATATGATTTCTTTTTCAGGAATTTACTGACTGTCAGCTTTGCGATATTGGCATATGAAACAACCTCTACCCACTTGATGAAGTAATCGACGACCACAAAGATGGATCGATGACTGCCAGAAGCTTTTGCCGAGGTCGGCCTAATGACATCCATGCCCCTTATAGGGAAAGTCCATGGAAAAGCCATAATATGAAGAGATAAAGGAAGCACATAAATCTTGTCTCCGTAAATTTGGCCCTTGTTGCGTTTCTTGGTATAACTGATGCAATCCCATTCCATGGTAGACCAGTAGTACCCAAATCTCATGATTTGCTTGGCCATTGCAAAACCATTAGCACGTGTTCCTCAGACACCCGTATGGACCTCGTCCAAGATCTTCTTAACCTCAAAAGCGTCCACACATCTTAGTAAACCAGGCATATCTGAAAACATCTTTGAATTCTTAGAGTAACTCAATGATGTCTCGCTTTGTCTCTGTGGTGCTACAGGCTGTAATCTTCACCTTTTTCTCTTCTCCTAAGCTCACAATTCCCCACTAAAATTTTTTTTGTAAGGTTGGATCTATTTTTCGACTTGCCTTACCATCATTAACAAATCAGGAGATAAACTACAGTCTTGATCATCTTCGAAGTCTTGAGGATCCTCTAGACACATATCTTGCTCGAAAGAAAGTTCTGAGTCAATAGCAGTGTCGCTCATATCATTGATATCTGGAGACCTGTTCTAGGGACGAAGGAAGACTCAAAGAGCTAATGAATCAAAGGGTAATTACCTGTGTGATATGAGTATGAATGAACTGGAAGGAAAAAATAATATTTGCCAAAACAAGACACAAAGATGCGTTTTGTTGAAATAAAGAATAGTGGACATGTGCCCTTTTCACAAAAGGATTTTCTATTGCTCCCAGGCTTAGAGCAATAAGAGCGTTCCAAATATTACTCTGAACTGGCCCTAAAAAACACATGAATCTCCTCCACAGTCCAGTTGTTTAGAACGCTTCTAGGGATGTAGAAACAAATCCCTGATAGGTTTTTTTAGTTCCTTCTTCAAAGGCACAAACATCTTTACTTTCCAAGCCATCGATATATTCAAAGAATTCCAATTCTTTTTTATCTATCTGGCTCTGTACTAAAGTTCTGAACTCAATGCACTTTTGGATTTTAGGAAATTTATTGTATACAATGAAATGTAATGTTAATGAATGAAAAGATGCTTGCAATGAAATGTAATGCAGATGCATAAATGCAAAAAGAGCATGCAATGAAATGTAAAGCAGATGTATGAATGCAAAAAGAGACATTGATTCTTGGTTCAATTCTATTAGAACAACTTGACTAGAAAACAAATCTCTTTACATAAAGCGGATATATATACGGCTTTGCCGTCATAGGCGGGGACATTCGATCCTCTTCTCCATTCGAGCGTTAAGATAAATATCACGATCTCTTCAAAAGGATGTCTCTTCTGTCTCCCTTTTGCTTGATCCGGGCCACGACTCGTTAATCACTTATCCTCATGACGCTCGTTGGCATCTTTTTTAAGAAAGTTCAGCGGCTCTTGAATAATCTTCGCCAGCTTGAGTCTTCGGGCAATGGAACAATGGTTGTGTAGTCCTCCATTAAACTATCATCCTTCTCTTATCGTGTTTTCTTGGACCATATTCGGACAACCGTACTATTATCCACTTTATCAAGAAACCCATTTCCTTATGACAGGCTCTCTATTTAACAACCGAACGCGAATCAACCCTCTCTTTTTTTATGATGAAAATGCAATGCAATCATAACCAAAACAAAAAAAAAATAGGTTAGTTCAAAGCAAAAGCAAGCAATAATAAATAGAACACATATTCGGGTGACCACTAGGGGTTTGAAGTGGCCCTACCTAGGGTAAGCTCCTAAAGCTCATTATATGCGGTTTGGTTCTAAAGCAATGGTACCCGAACCAGCAGATTCCTCGATCCTCACCCATTATAGGCTCATACGGACCGAGTTCAGTTCAGGGGAATACATTTCCCTATGGCTGCACGGAGATGAAAATCTCACGAAGACATAGGTACGGATATATCCCGGAAGCGATTCACTATCCCATGCGGAGGTGAAAACCTCACGAAGGCGTAGTTTCTCACTCCTACTTAGAAGGGTGTGACCCACGGTCATGCAATGCAATGCAGCAGTATACCAAGCTTAAACTACCACAGCAATCAAATCATAATGATAAGACGAATAAAATGCAATGAAAGGATCGTAAATTTAAACCAAATCTTTAATTTTCGACGAAAAGACAAAAAGTAATCAACTCGTGGCCTGACTCTCTTATTCTGGTTCCCCAGTGGAGTCGCCAAGCTGTTGACACCATTTTTTGGATGAAACGGGGTCGACTTGGATTTTGAAAAAAGAATAAAAATGGGAGTCGCCACCAATCCTTTTTTGATGAGGTGTGATCGGGTCACCTCGAAAAGTGGTTGTTTTTAATAAACGATTTAATTTTTATTAAAACAATGATTTTGGTCTACGAAATTCAGAAAAATGAGTTCGGGAGTCGGTTACGCAGGAGGAAGGATTAGCACCCTCGATACGCCCAAAATTGGTACCTAGTTGATTACTTAATGTCTTGATGTCGAAAATTAAAACTCGAAAAGAATTTAAAAATACAATCCCTCTTTATGTTGTGTTATTTTAAAATTTACTCGAATAAATCAAAATGGAAAATGCCTTCTTATCTCGAAGTAACAAGATGTCACATCCAGTAAGTTAGGACACGACACCTCGTATTTTTGAGAGTAAGCTTGCCTTTTATTTTTTATTTAAACCTCATTTATTTCAATTTTCAAAGGATATTCGATTATTTAGGAACAACGCGAGAAAAATCGAAGCTCAGTAAGTTAGGGCACGATTTTCTAGAATTTTCTAAATACAGAATATTGCCTTTATTATTGAAAGTTTAAAAGGGTATTTGGCCATTTGGTCGAACGAGGAATCGAAACCCAGCACGTTAGGGCACGTTTTCTCGAACTTTCCAAACGCGAAATATTGCCTTAATTTAAAACTTTACCCTTTTTGAATAATTGCGAGTACAATACTCGAACGAGATGCATTTGTTTTATTTAGGACAAAATGAAATGAAATGAAATTAAATGATAACGGAACATGACATAACAATTTATGAATAAAATGATACATCAATGCATGACAAATATACACGGATACAAATAAGCAAATTATAGTACGCACAACGACAATGAACACATAATATATCTAATTGAAATACCAACATTACTAATCAAAGGAAAATAAAACAAAATATAATATATATATAAATATATATACAACAATCTAAAGTAAATAGTAATCCAAGATGAATGATTTATAAGAACAATAAATAATAAAAGGTTCGAATAACCAATATACAAGAAAACTTAAAATAAATGAATATAAAAAATTTTAAAATAAATAATATTATATATATAAGAAAAAAGTATAAACAACTTTGAAGAAAATGTACATACATACGAAAATTTAAAAGAAAAGAAAAGAAAATATATATATAATAGTTTACAATAAATAATAAATAAAAACTTAAAAAAACAAAGATAAAAGAGTTTTTGTTTTTTTTTAAAATAACAATAATAAACAAATAAATTGAATGGACCCAGGACCAAATTGAAATTAAAACGAAATTAAATGACATAATTTAAAAATAAATAAAGGACAGTCGGGGCCTGATCTAAACGCGCGCAGAGATACAGGGTCAAAAGGGAAATATTCCCATGCCATCTGAAACGGCACCGTTTCAGGGTATATCTGCGCATGGTCTATGGACCAAACTGAAGCGTAAGCAAAACTTAAGGTCGAAATTGAAAACTAAAAGAAACTACATTGAATGCACCTAAAAGATGAAGGGACTTATTTCGCAAATATCCCCTTTAGGGAAAACACGCAGATCCCCCCTGACGGGTCGGGTCGCGCACATAGATGGCCCTATACGGCGCCGTTTTGGGGCCACTGAAACTGGCCCTAAACGACGCCGTTTTGCATCACTTATAAAAAACAAAATTTTTTGTTTTGGAACCCATTCTGCCATTCAAAAGAAAAAAATAAAAAAAAACTCTCTCATATGCTCTCAACTCCTCCCTTCTTTCAAACGCCAGTCATGGGATTCCGGCCGATTGCCGCCGTGTAGCACCACCGTGCACGGTGGTCGGCATAGCACAAAAGAGGTGTTTCGGTCTCACTTTGAAGCACCCATGAAGGTCAAACACCCTTGGCCCGAAAGCCAATAAAAAAGGATTCCCAAACCCACCTTTCAAGGCCGATTCCGACGACGGAGAGATCTCCAACGACGCGGTCGATGGTGTTTCAGGTAAGTTTCTTCCCTTCTCTTTTTATTTGTTTTCGTAAATAAATAAAAAAATAAATAAATAAAAAATTAAAAAAAAACTAGATCTAAAAAAACACACACTAAAAAACGAAATATCACCTTCTCTAATTCAAAATCTATATTTTTATTACTATGGTGTCCGGAAAAAAATACAAGCAATGACTTATGGCATTTATAGCCGATTACAAGTGCTTAATCCCGTTTTGTTTGTCGTTTTGCATTTTTTTTTCTGCTATTGCGTGTTGCTCGTTTTGCAGGTGGTGTCAGACGCGCGTGGGTGGGGTGCTGCGTACGGCAGTGCGAGGGCGTGGCAGACGAAGGGGCCACGCATGGAAGTTTGTGGCGGCTAGCTTGGGGAAGCAAACTAGGGTTTGCTGAAAATGGGGTTAATCTTGGGCTAGGGTTATGTTTGTTTTGGGTTTAGGGTTAATTTTGGGTAGTTTGGGCCATATGAAATTTGGGCTGCAATTTAGACTTTATTTCATGTATTTGATTTATGTTTTATGTTTTATTTTGTATTTGTTTTGGCACTGGGCCCGGGCAAAATGGGCTCGTACAGGATTGATAACGAAAAGAAAGTTGAGAACAAAGAGGAAGTTGAAACCAATGATGATCCAATCTGGGAGTCCGGGCCAGATGGTTCAGAAATTGCATTATTTTTTTACCAAGAGGTCGTTCCTACTGAACTAGAAGGGAGTGATTTTGACAATGAAGGTCCAGACAATGTTGGAGGAACCCAACCAGATTTTACGGCATGTGAACCCCCACCCCACATGTTTAATGTAGACATTAGAAGAGTTGTCAAGCGAATTGTTGTCTTTCAACCACACTAGAAGAATTTCCAAGATGTGAGAAATTATCTTCTAACCATTTCATATCTATTTGGTTACCACTAAACTTGTCTGGCACCTAGCCAAATAGTTTGTGGCAAATTGTACTCTAATCACCAATGCACACTACCCCCATAACGACTGACCCATCAACTGATAAATTAAGTTGTAATGTCATATCCATGAATATAAGTGTACACTCACCACACAGAAGATAGAATGTGTGTGTCTCAAGTCTTGATCTTTCCAACAAAACACTATTAAGTGTGGGCTCCAATTTAGTCCTACCGAGCATACAGGACACATGCAAGAATCTCGCCTCTTCCAAGTGTTGTTTAATAACAGGCGATGCTCTCGCACTTAAATTGTGAATATATGTTTCGATAATCCGATCTTTGTCCTAAATATATAAACAGAAAAATAAAAAAATTAACAACTTAATTATGATATTAATTAAAATAAAAATCTTACCATTTGTAATTAGATGCCAAAAATGTCTTTGTCCAATTTTTTTTTAAAATGATGAAAATAAAATAAAATCTAAGAAATTACAAACGATTAGGATAGAAAACTGAGAGAAAAGAATTTGAGAGATTAGGATAGAAAATGAAAGTATAGAGGGTATATATAGGGAAAAATTACCATTGGGATTTAACCATTGGGTTCTTATTTTTATTTTAAATAGCCAGTGGTCCTTACGGTTAGAAAATCAACAGTTGACCCTGATTTTCTAACCGTTGGCGACCCAACTATTAAGATATATTTTTAAATAAACCAATTGTAGGGTGTCAGGTGAGGAGAAAGGCAAATTGTCACTAACCACACCACTAGTCAATTTCAAACAAAAAAAAAATCAGAGATGGCATCACCTTGATTAAATCGCTAAAATTTGCACCTTAGTCCTATCATCATTAAACTAACTTGACAATGAATTCCAATCAATCAAGAAATCATTGTCAAGGGACGCAAGAGGCATATTGCATCAATGAGGCATAGAAGACCAAAGCATATATGGCATATCCTATCCATAATCCTAGATTATAATTTTACAAGTACCATCATTTTGCTATACCATTATGAGGCCCTCTGAGAACAATTCCCAATCAATCTGGTGGCACCATTACCTTGGCAAATATCATATATACGCCAGAATACAACTAGAACTAAACATTAATATCTAAAGTTAAAACTAAAAACATCACTACTTTCAAAAGAAAAAAAAAAGAGTGGACAAGAACCATGACAATTTTTAGAGTAAACAGAGTTACCAAAACAAAAATCATGTGCGGACTAAAATTAAAAAAAATAAAAGGTAAAAAGTATTATTAAATAAACTGCGATCAGCAATCGGCCTAAAGTCCTTCGCCACTAGACCTGTCCGTGGGTTGGACCACCCCACCCGCCCAAAAAGTGGAAGGGTTTGGGTAAAAATATAGGCTCGAAAAATGGGCTTGGGCAAAAAAATACTGAGCCTCGAGTAAGGTTGTTTCGGCCCGGGCCCGACCCGACCCAAATATGCAAAAAAAATGCTTTTTACTGCTTTCTTGCTATTTTTTTTATTTTTTTGTTGTTATTTTGTTTTTTTTCACTATTTTGCTACAATTTTATTATTATGTTGTTACTATTTGTTTTTATTGTTTGGATATTGAAAAATTCTTGTATTATTGTTAATTTTGTTACTATTTTAGATGGATTTTCTTATTAATCTTAGTGTTATTAAGTATACATATTATTTTTTTAATATATTTTTAATTTTTTGGGAAACATTTATTTTAATGTTTTTAGTATTTTTGATGTATTATATTTAAATAATAATAATACGAGTCAAGCCAAACTCGGGTTTTAGCTTTTTTATCAGAACTAGGCGTGGACAAAATTTTAGGCGCGGACAAAATTTTAGGCGCATTTTTGGAGCTGAGCCCAAACCTAGCAAACGGGCCTAAAATTTTAGTCTAGCCCAACCCAAACCCGGTCCGGCCCAACCCAAACCCGGTCCAGCTCATAGGCACCTCTTCTCGCCACCATCAGTGAAGCAAAGATTTGATATTAAAATTTATCATATATAAAATTTCTTAAAATTCTTTTTTAAATATAAAGTAAGGATATATGGTAGTCTTTTAATTATTTGGAGAATTAAAATCCAAATATCATTTGAATATGGGTTTTAGGATAATAAAGAAATTACCTGCATTTTCAACTTAAAAAGAGAGAATTTTCTTGGGTAAACTACCTAGTTGGTGACCCAATTTTTAAGGTATTTCTATTTTGGTCACTCAAAATGAAATTTATGCAATTTGATCAGTCAAATTTTGAGGCTCTTTCATTTTAGTTACCCAAGCGTTAAATCTCTAACGACGGCTAATTGTACATGCTATATCATATTTACACTTTCATTTTAATCACCTAACTTTTGGGCCACTTTTATTTTTATCACCCAAAAATATAATTTTAAAGTATTGGTTGGGGGTAAAAAAATCAAAGATTAAAATAAAAAAGTGGTAGAAACTAAAATAATACACAATAATTATTAAATTGTACTTATTTATCCAATTGTTAAAAAATTTAAAATTTTAAAAGCAATAGAGATCAAATAGATTTTTTGGTCAAGTGATAACTCGGATGGTACAGTTTCCTTCACTCGTTTATTTATTATTGATCCTTCTGACAATAACTTCATTGAGTACTTACCTAATTGTTTCAGAATCCTTCCGCTGAGTTTGTTCAATGAGAGATCTAATGAGTTAAGCTTTGACAAATTACTTAACATATGATAGTATTGGAGCAGTTACTATTCTGAGAAAAGCTGAGGGCTATAAGCGAACCTGGGACTGCTTCGTTCAATCGATTATGTGAAAGATCAATGACTGTTGAAGTTGTATTTCGGAATTTTTTTATGGCAAGCCGCCATGGAAACCATTATGGGAAAGATCAATGATCAGCAAATTCTTTTCAAATATGATCATTGAAAACTATTCGATCTCAACACAAGAATTTGCAAATTCTTCAAATTTCCTAACCAATTCGTATATGTACCATTTAAGTAATTGTTTCCCAAATTTCAATTCCTTGCTTAGCAAAAGATTGTGGTATTGGCCCTTCTAATCAGTTGTTGTTTGTTCATCCGAAAACCTCTAAACGAACAGCTTTCAGGAAACAAATTTCCTGGAAAAATTCCATGGAAGTTATTCATATAGAGGTTCAAGTGTAAAAGAGAATACTAAAATTGTTGTTAGAAAAAGCCAGATCTTCAATGGAATTAAAAGTGCAAACTGAAGAAGGGATTTGGTCGTAGAAAAAAATTGGATAATTGATTTCAGCGTCTAAATTTTTGTTTGATAGGAAGAACGAAAGCAATAGATCTTCATTGATGAGCTACTAGAAGATAAGTCTCAAGTTTTGTCTCAATCCAATATCATTGATCTAAGGGATCTCGTATAATTGATCTGATTTTCAAGATATGTTTCTTTAAGTGAATTGATCTTCATTGACGGATTTGAATAATCTCACATATCTGCATAGCCTAAAGATTTTGTTTTCAATAAATTGTCAATCCTTTGATATAACAAGTTGCATTTTTTGGTGTGTGCAAATAAATTCTAAATTGAAAAAACTAAACTTTTTCGGTTAGTTCGATTTTTTGGTTTAGTTTATTTTTATATTCAGTTTAATTGGTTTATTTGATCGATTTTCAGTTTTGACATTTTAAATCAAATAAACTAATTAAGTTATAACCCATAAAGCCATAAGGCCATAACCCATTTACTTACCCAAACTAAAATTTAAACCTTAAACTCAAATACCCATTAATACTTAATACTCTTAAAAACCCAAACCATTAAAATTTAAAACACAATACCTATTAATATTTAAAATCATAATTGATAATTTAATTTTTTTATGATATTCATTTATCATTTAACATATAAAAAAATCCAAATTGAAATATTACCCGTTAAGAATAGTAAAAGACATTAAAATTGCATGTTGGATTGTTGGCCATGTAAGAAAATAAATATATTTTGAGTTGATTAAAAATTGTTTGATTTAATTTTTAATATTTTTATAATGAATTTGAAATAAAAGTAGAAGTAAAAGTAATACTAGATACTAAATTGAAGAAAAGAAACAATTATTTGAAAATATTATACTCCAATTAAAAAAAATTCCAACTCAAGAAAAATAAATCTAAAAATCGACCCAAACCAAACTCTAACGCTCGAAAAAAGTTGTTTTACTATTGACGTATGGAGTAGAAATGCGAAGAAGATGGCATGAGCGTTCCCATAAGGCTTGCTTTCTTAATTCAGCCACGTCATTTGTTATATGCTCTTTCAATTGTAACTATATAGGAAGGGTTCAATTAACACAAATCCCCATGCCACGAAGTTTCGTAAGATTTAATTGTCAGTTGGGCTTAATTTTTAATTGTACTAAAAAATTTAAAGGTTTTGGTTAGAATAAAATTCAAAATAAAAAGATTAATATAAATAAATAATAAGATAAGAAAAAGTTTTTAACAAGTAGAAGTTAAATTTGTTAAATATTTATTTAGAATTAAAATTAAATTGATAAAATTTAAAAATGATTTAAAGAAGGGTTAGAACAGGTTAGTAATAAAATTTAAAATTTATTATAATTTGATGACAAGATAAAAAGATTGAAATTGAATTACGAATATGTTAGCCAGAAAAAGATTTTTAAGAGTTTCACGCACGATATTTGCTACTTATTGACGCGTAGTGGGAACATATCAGCCCATGATTTGATTGATTTATCAAACAAGGAATAATTGAAAATGGAAAGTAAGAGTAAAAAGTTGGAAAGGATTGAGGGTGGAAGCGAAGGAGGGATGAAAACTAATTCCTCCTTTGGCCTAAACGTCAATAATGCAGTCTTAAAATAACTTATCTTGTGGAAAGCTTGTCTGAAATTAGTGGTCTAAAAAGGTTGTCATTCTTTACATATTAATTTTAATACCGTCGTGGAAAGTTTTAATTTCTCAATTATTAATATTGTTGGGATCGATTCGTATAAATAATGGAATAAAAATGATAGAGAAGATTGAATTCATAAATATTTATGTGAAAAATTCCTTCGAAGAGGATAAAATAATGGGCAAAAAAAAAAACTTCACTAATTGGCAAACCAACAAAAAATACAAGGAGAAAATAAACCTAAATAAGTAACACCTAAAACCCGAATACAAAGCTCTCTAAAAAACTCCCCTTAGAACTCTTGATCAAAGCTCACATAAGAGATATTCTATCAACTCTCAAAAATAGGATTACAAAGACCCTTGAAATAGGATAATATTAAAGTCCTAATATGACTAAAATATTCTTAAATTAATTATAGTTTGAAAGATTATGATAAACAGAAGAGAGAAATAGTGAAAAAATATTCTTTTGTTATTCAAAAATTCTTAACCTCTCAACTCACCAGATACCGTATATATAGGCATCCTTATTCCTTAATATTTGCTCTCAACAATATAGCTGCATTAAACAAACTTAACAACTTTCTAACTGCTTAATACTAACTGCTTAATACTAACTGCTTAATATTCATCCATCTTCTCCCTAGGCAAAACCCTTAGACAACTCCTAAAATGAGCAAATTTTGATAGCGAAAGTGGTTTAGTGAGAACATCAGCGACTTGATCACACGCAGGAACTTCTCCCACTACTATTGAACCACTTGCAACCTTTGCACGAACGAAAAACAAATCTAACTCAACATGCTTAAACTTGGAATGTAGAACAGGGTTAGCAGCAACCGCAACTGCACCGGAACTATCACACCAAACATTTGGTACATCGGAGCATTTAACATGTAATTCCTGAAGCAATGATAGCAACCATGTAACCTCACTAGTGACAGCGGCAAGGCTCTTGTATTCCGCCTCAGCAGTAGATAAAGCAACAACTTGCTGTTTCTTAGAACACCAAGACACATGAGTATAACCGAAATACACACAATATCCAGTAGTGGATCTCCGGTCATCAAAATCTAACCCCCAGTTTGCATCAGCATAACCAACTAAGGATAGACTAGTATTTGGACGAAATACAATCCCAAATTCAAGCGTACCACCTAGATACCGCAATATGCGCTTTAAAGCAGTCATATGAACAGAGGTGGGACAATGCATAAACTGACATATGCGATTAACCGCATATGCCACATCAGGTCTCGTGAGTGTCACATACTGTAGTGCCTCAGCAAGACTCCTGTATTCATTTGGGTCCGCTAAACGTTGACCCTCATCTCGAGTCATAATATTAGAACTTATCATCGGTGTATTAACACTCTTCGCATTCTCCATTGAGCATCGAATAAGAATATCTCGGATATATTTCTTCTGACCAAGATGAAGGCCTCCTGAGGAAGAACGAGTAACCTCCATTCCAAGAAAGTAATGAAGTTCGCCCATATCCTTAAGCGAAAACTTATTATTCAACAACTGAACAAACCAGTCTATAACAGTAGACACATCCCCTGTAACAATAATATCATCAACATACACAAGAACATAGAGTGTTGAACCTGATTGAACCCTGACAAACAAAGAAGCATCAGACTTCGATACCATAAACCCTACCGATATTAAAAACCCTTTAAGCTTCTCAAACCAGGCATGAGGAGCCTGACGAAGACCATAAAGCGCTTTCTTCAGACCACACACCAAAGGTCTACCATGAGAATCGAGCTGAACATAACCAGGAGGCTGATGCATGTACACCTCAGTGTCAAGATCGCCATTTAGAAATGCATTATTCACATCCACTTACCGAAGGGACCATCCCCGAGACACAGCAATAGACAAAATAACTCTGATAGTAGCCGGTTTTACCACCGGACTAAAAGTTTCCTTAAAATCACACCCTGGAACCTACGAACAGCCTTTTGCAACTAAGCGAGCCTTATGTCGAGCAATAGTACCATCAGAATTCCTCTTGATTCTGAACAACCATTTGCACCCAATAATTTTACGATTAGACGGAGTAGGAACTAGCTCCCACGTAGAATTACGCATAAGAGCATCATACTCAGCTTGCGCAGCATCACGCCACTCAACAGTAGCCAGAGCTTCTTCAATCATAGTTGGTTCAACAGCTTCAACATTTAAAACCTTAGGCTTGTAAACCCCTGCTTTAGCTCGAGTGACCATTGGGTGAGTATTACCCATAGGTGGCCTACTAATTTGACTATCAGATGCCGATGAAACATCTGTAGATATTCTCATAGTAGAATGAGGGTGAGTATTATTATTACTTGATGATCCTGAGCCATGCACTGCTGGAAGATCACTTAACTCAATCCCATCATCAGCTGACGAATCATGAGCTAGAGGATTACCCGACCTAGTCCCAACATCAGCTGAAGAATCATGAGACTGAGACTGCTCCAAATTAACATCTAATACAGGATCAGTGACTGAGAATGCAACCCTTGAAAAGACGGTGTCATCATGCAAGGCTCAAGAGTTGAGTAATAAGACGGCCACACGAGAGGAACAACAGTCGAACTAGTCTGACTGGTCGTCGATACAGACTTGTCTGGACTAGTCTCAGCAAACAGAAATCTCTTCTCATCAAATACCACATGTCTTGAAATTATAACCTTACCATCTGGTAAAAGACATTGATACCCCTTGTGACGAGGACTGTATCCCAAAAATGTAGACGGCTGAGACCGAAATTCCAACTTATGACTTACAAACGGACGTAAGTAAGGATAACAACAGCAGCCAAACACTCTAAGATGATCATAGGTCGGATCATATCCATATAGTGCCTTAAACGGAGAACTTTCCTGAAGGACAACAGTAGGAAGTCGATTTATAAGATGTACTGCACAGCAAAAGCATACCCCCAGTATTCCATAGGCAAATTTGCGTGAGCCAACAATGCAATACCCACTTAAACAATGTGCCGATGTTTACGCTCAGCTACTCCATTTTGTTCTGAAGTATACGGACATGTCAGTCGATGTATGATTCCTTGAGCTTCTAAGACCGACGTAAACCCACGGTATTCACCTCCCCAATCACTCTGGAACTGCTTAATAGACTTTCCAAACTGTGTCTTAATTAATTGTTGAAACTGAGTGAAGCATTCTAGTGCTTGAGCTTTTTGACGTAAAAGATAAACCCAAGTAAACCGAGTACACATATCAATAAATGAAACATAATATCTTTTATCACCATATGCAATAGGTGTAGGACCCCAAAGATCAGACACGACCAACTCAAAAGGACGATATGTAGTAGTCGAAGGGGAGAAAGGCAATTTATGTGACCTACCTTTTTGACATGCAGTACATATACCATCCAAACTATTTTTACTTGAAGCAACAGTACATTTATTTAAAACTATTTTGACCACAGAATTTGATGGGTGGCCTAAACGATTATGCCATAATGCAAAAACATTATTATTTGAAATTGTATGTGGAACTTGTGAATGAGCAACAAATGGAGCAACCGTAGACGTAGTAGAACCCACTAGCACAGAAAACTGATATAGTCCATCATGAATGCGGCCCGTCAGCAATGTCTCCCGAGTCACCATATCCTTAATAACAAAACGGTTAGGATGAAACTCAAAAAACACACCATTATCACGAGTAAACTGTGAGACGGATAAGAGGTTTTTCCGTATACTCGGCACAACTAAGACATTTGATAATCGTAATGATTTATACTGAGTAGGTAAAATAGCAGTACCAATTGATGAAATTACCGCAGGAGTACCATCACCCATTAAAAGAGACGACTTACCTGCATATGGCGTGACATCATGTAATGCTGACACATCACGACAAACATGATGACTTGCTCCCGAGTCAGGGTACCAGGTTGTGGTGCCACCGTGTATTGGAAGATACAAACCATCATCACCAGTACGAGATCCGAATTGAGCAGTATTAACATGAGATTTCGAGACTGAAGAATCAGTATAATCAGACGCATTTAGATCCCCTAGTCGAGGAAGCCCAATACACATATCTGACCCAGTATAGACCCGAGCACGCGGTTTGGCCAATCGTACAACCCGATCAATCTCAATCGGTTCAGGCGAACCAGGATCAGCTTGATCAACCTGAACAAAATTCGATGATGGAACACCATGCGGCCCAACGTTTGATTCAATATGCGGCCCAAGTGATGAGTGTGCAAACACAGGTCGACTATTCCCATCAACAAATTCTCTTGACTTAGAACCATTAAAACCAGGCCCATCATTGCTACCAAATTGACGCACATTGGGCCTCTGAACATTGCCATAGAAGCGGCCAGACTCATTCTACTCAGAACGCACATGTGGCACACGCACCAAATTATCATTTTACATGCCAGCACACCAATTTTGACCATCAACATGCCTATTTTGACTAGCATAGTTCCCTTGTACCAAATGATCATTTTGCACGCCAGCACACCAATTTTGACCATCAACATGCCTATTTTGACTAGCATAGTTCCCTTGGCCATAAAAAGTCCTTTGACTTTTCGGATGAGGAACCCCATACTGTTCTTCATCATGTTGCGCAAACACACCAGAACTAGACCGCTCAACACCAGACGAACCCCCTTGATGCTCCACGGACGAGGTATTCGAGTCGCGATGATAACGATAGTAGCATTTCTGAGCCACATGGCCGAAGCGACTACAGATCTGGCATTGAACACGAGATCTGAACGTTCTACCACGTCCACGCACCGGCGGACGACCCCCACAATTGGCTCCTTCAACCGTCGGTGCATCTTCAACGAGGTTGGCATTCAAATGAACTTCCTGCAACACTTGAGCTTGACGGCTCTCACAGTCAACCAACGCATCAACCAAACGTTGTAAAGACAGAATACCAGTCGACAATCTAGCGGAAGATATAACCGCCTCAAACTCCGACGGCAATCCCGCGAGAGTTATCTCAATTTTCTCTTCATCAGATATACGAGATCCAGATGCAGCTAACATAGCACACAACTCTTTAATTCTAGCAACATAAGCTTTAATAGAAAGAGCACCTTTCTTTAAAGAATGAAGTTCATGCCAGATCCGTGACTGCTTAGCACCAGTATCAGCGGCAAATACATTACTCGCCGTTGTCCATATGTCACACGCCGTGCACGTATCATCAAACGAAGACTGATGCGACGAACTGATGGTGGACAAAAGCCATGAAGTCAGTAGCCGGTCTTGTTGCGTAAACACCTGCTCGGCCGGATTTGGAGCACGAGATCCATCGGGCAAAGAAAGAAACCGTGACGGTGGAACAACTGTACCATCTAGGAAACCTGTAAGGCCATAGCCATCAAAAATTAGTTTTACCTATTTACGCCATTGGAGATATGTGCCGTCATCGAGTTTAACCACCTCATGCCGAGGAAACAGACTCGTGACACGATCGCTGGCGAATGGACCAGAGCTCGGTTCACCGAACGCGGAGTCAGCGGAAGCCATGATACAACAATCCAGAATCAAATGGCGAATGATACCATGAAAGATTATGATAAACAGAAGAGAGAAATAGGGAAAAAATATTCTTTTGTTATTCAAAAATTCTTAACCTCTCAACTCACCAGATACCGTATATATAGGCATCCTTATTCCTTAATATTTGTTCTCAACAATATAACTGCATTAAACAAACAACTTTCTAACTGCTTAATACTAACTGCTTAATACTAACTGCTTAATATAGTTCAACTAGGAAAATATAGTAGAGTTTAACTGGGAGAAAATACTCGATTTATGTGGGAACATGTTGCCACGTCATGATGTCATGTATCAACTCATCATGACATCGTTTATCGCGTCATCTCGACGTCCCAACGCTTCCTAGTTGTGACGTCAGACCTACTTTTGCCCTTCTTCACTTGTTCATCGGTTGCCTTCCTAAGTGCCTACAAAGAGTCCGATAAATGCGAGCAGCCCCACAAATCTCTACCTTAACTCGTATTTAACACGCCTTCTTTGCCAATGCTCGTCATGGGCTTAACTTGATCTTTACAAGATATCAACTGAGTCCAAGCAGTGCTTGAACTTTGATACTAGAATACTTTTAGTTTTATGAACTGCCAAATCAAAGCTGACTCGTGTCTACTTTCCATAAACGCAGTGGTCTATCTTTCCAACTCCTACACTCGGAAGAGAACCTCTTTTATTCAAAACGGTCATGACTTTTTCCCTTATATGACCAAGTTCCCTATGCCTCAAATGAGTCAACTCTGATTCCTTAATAGATGATGAAATTATTGCTTTACCAGTAACCGTTGAACCTTGTAGAACATAAAATCTGCCAGTCTTTTGACATCTCATCAAGACGAGATACCTTAATATCACTTGTGTAACACCCAAAATCCGACCGGAAAGATCTGACTTTAATTTAGCATGCCACATTAGCCAACAAAGTGACTCTCTGTTAACTCCAAACCTAACTTCCAACACACCACTTATACATAGCACGCGAACATAGTGCTAATCATTAGCATAGCAGTAGAAATAACACAAGCAAAAAAGATAAGGGTTCACATGAAAAACACATCAGAGTTCACTATTATGCCAAACAATAAATCCTAACACTTAGAAACGTTTACAGGTTTGTAGCACACTAAAAGGCTTTACACAACATTCAATCATAGCTCGTATATAATGATTTTTAAATCTTAAGTTCACAAAGCATTAATAGTTTGTTAACCACTTAGATGATTCATACATCCTAGTTTTGCTAAGTATCAGGCTTCGCAAACAAGAAACAAATACATGAAAAAGACTAACACACGTAAGCAGGGTTTGCAATAAAACATGGGTTCGCACACATGTAAGGGTTCGCAAAGTTAAGGGTACGTATATAATTATGCTAGGCACTCCTAGGGTTTCACATGTAATAAAACTAACATATTTGAGGTACGTAAGTAAGTATAGCTCACAGAAAATAATGGTTTTCACGTAATTAAAGTAACATTACAAGGGTATGCTGGTGATCAATAAAGTAGTCATGCATGAATAACATCGATTTATTAATTAACAAACAGAAGGCAAAATCCATAATATAGTTTGCGGAAATAGAATAACTTAAAAACATAACACAATGTACTTTTATACTTTAAGAAAATAATTCAAAAATCAGTTAACGATATAGTTTATTGTTCTAAATAGAAAAATAAAAGCCCATCGCACTTCTTTATGGTTTGCCAGAATCAGTCATGTTCCTCGCCAGATCATCGACCTTGCCTATACCATCCGCGATCTACTTACCTGATAAGTAAGAGAGGAGTGAAGGAGTTCGGGGAGAACTCAGTGAATAACCAGAAACCATCGGATTATGCTTTTAAAGACAATATTTGGAAATAGTAGAAAACTTTGGTTTGAAAATGGTTTGCGTGCTGGGTTCGCAGTTTGAGGATTTTAAGACCTAGTTTGCATTTGAAAAATATATTTTTGTGAAAAAATTAAAAACATTTCTGATAAATCCTTTCTTTAAAAACTTGCTTAAGAAGAGGGCTTGCATAGAAATTGCAAGACCAAAACAAATCAGAGTTTATAACAGAGCTTTGTTACTAGGTTCACACATATCAGAAATTATGAACAGAGTCGGCCTTAGGTCACACAATTGGTTCATCACAGACATATCAGAAATCTCACAAAGGTCTATGCTCTCAAGGAACACGCATAGTGAGGCTCATAAAGGCTCATGCTCTCATAGGAACACACAGAGTTAGCCTTGACTTGGGCGAGTATTCCAACCCTTGGTATTCCAAATTAGAAGGTTCACTAAAGAGCTCATAGAATAGAAAGATTGCAATAAGGTAAAGCTAAAAAGAGGTCTCGCATAGAGCGGAGCCAAGAAAAGAGTTCGCACAAAGTGAACTTATCAGAGAGCTTGCAAAAAACAAAGTTAAAACATTTGTTTATAAAAGCTCGCACGTAAGTGCCTTTCAAAAATACAGTTTAAAACCATTCTTTTCAAAACATTCTTATAACCAGAGGCTCGCATAGGAGCTTGTGTAAAATCGTGTTTTGAAAATAAAGTTTCGTGGCTTAAACAAAACTGTTTCAGAAAACTTACGTTTGGTTTTGAAAACAAGGTTTCTTTTAGGAAAACCATAGCAACTAACATAATCTAAATAATTTTAGACCACTCTCTACAAACAAAGAACTTAAACGATTTTGGCTTTGCTTTTGTTCTTGCTAGTAGACAGTCAACTGGTTCGCAACAAACAAACATATTACTAACAAAACATTTAGAATTCACACATGCATACGGACCTAGCACTAAGGATGATCAACCCTAACAAGACAAAGACTTACCTGGTTTGTTACAAACAGAATTTTCAGAATAGAGACTTTAATGGAAAAATGTTCATTGAAGAATTTCACAGAATCAAGGGTCGTATTTATAGACCTAAGAGTCCTAGATATCTTTGGATACTCTATCTGACTTAGGAAAGTTGTTACTTGCACGAAAAATATTCCTAGATACACTAAATCACTTTTTCCTAATTTGAGTTTGACTGTATCTTTGACTGACAAACCCTTGTTCACACTTTGATAGGCGAGCCCTGTTCGTAATTTACTTGGCAAATATAGTTCACCATACAGACTAGCAAACCCTAGCTTTCCAAACAGACTAGTGAACCCCAGCTTCGCTGTGATACTGGCGAACCCTTTACCACTTCATTTGGCATACACTATTTACGAACTCCCTTGTTGATACTTCCTTGGCAAACACCCTGCTCACTTGGATCTTGGTGAACTCCCTGTTCGCCCAACTGATTGGCAATCCTAGTTCGTCGAAATATTGGTGAACCTTCGCACGACCAAATCTTCTAACCCTGATTTTGGGTTGTGAGAGCTTGGTTCGATGGAAATCCTACAACCCTTAAAGTCTAAATTTCCCAAGGAGATGAGATTATTCTTTAAAGCAAGCTCATACTTGACATTTGATAGTGTCCTAATGATCTATCGTGCATTCTAGTCTAAACGATACCAACATCGGTTACCTTACAAGGTGAATTGTTCCTCATAAGCACAACTTCTCGTTCAACTAGATTATATGTGGAGAACAGGTCCTTATTTTGACACATATGAAAAGAGTACCTCGAATCCAGAATCCATTCGGACGTAAGTTTAGACCTTTAGGTTGTAGACACCAGCAACCAATCATCACCATTGTCCTTGACGACACTAGCATTGGCTACCTCAACCTTCTTTTCCTTGTCGCTCTTAGTTGCCTTCATGTTTTTATTTTTTAGCTTATAACATTCTGTTTTAATGTGACCTAACTTCTTCTTGTAGTAACATGTCTGATATTTTCTGGTTTAGAGTTGCATGGGTGAATGAAAAATGCAGTTAAAAGAAGAATCCATAATAATTGAGAGCAGAGCTAGGAAAATATTCCAATCTTTGGTTCAAGCAGAAGAGATATGAGCCTTGTCGAGAAGGGAAATAATCCATAATAATATTTTTACTTTTTTACCAGTTTTTATATTTTATATATTCTTTTTAAATTTTTAATAATTTATATATATATATATGAAATTTAAACACTTTTTATTTTATTTTTGAATTTTTAAATAAATTTCTCTCTATATATTATTTTTAAAATAATTGATGACATGACATGCATGTGAACTACCGCTTGTGCGGGCTCATGTCAATTCCTATGAGTTTCATTCTTGCGAACGTACTCCCCAAGAGGGATACTTAATGCGTTAGCTACAGCAATGCATGAGTCGATACGCACAGTGCCTAGTATCCATTGTTTACTTCTAGGACTACTAGGGCATCTAATCCCATTCGCTCCCCTAGCTTTCGTCTCTTAGTGTCAGTGTCGGCCCAGCAAAGTGCTTTCACCATTGATGTTCTTTTCGATCTCTATGAATTTCACCGCTCCACAGGAAATTTCCTCCGCCCCTACCGTGCTCTAGCTTGGTAGTTTTCACCGCCTGTCCAGGGTTGAACCCTAAGATTTGACAAATGACGTTAATTCAAGAACTAAATGAGATAGAAAATAAAATATATATTTGTTTTTCAAATCACTCAGTAACTTGGTAACACAACGAGGTTACCTTGTTCCCTTAGTGTATTCGTACAACTAGCATGCAAACAAAGACTTGACTTGGACTTTGGCGTCAATGTCAATAGCGACTATCAATATATTATTGTGGTTGGAGCCCAATAATTTGTAACTACTCCCTACTCAAAGAATTTATGCTCTGCCTAAATCCTTAGAATCTAAGTATTAACATTATAGGAACACAACAAAACAGATCCAGACAAACAATAGACCAAAACGTACGGCATGCCTAAGAAAATGAGAGGAAGATAGAGATAGAAAAAGAGAGGGCTGAAGATTCCTTGTTGCAAAGACCTTGACTTTACACAGTTCATCCCCTTTTCGCCTCGCAAAAGTGATTGAATACTAACAAGTCTATGAATTAAGAAAACTCTTTTTATTAATGAATAGTGAGCTGCCATCTTTTATTTGCAAGTGTGATACGAAAATTTTTGCCTTTCTAATTAAAATCAACAGATCATAAATAATTATAAATTTATTTAATTGATATAAAATAACATTATTATAACAAACTTATTATATATACATCAAACTGAAGGAGTTTACCATGCCATAAAGTCATAATAATAATTATTATTTAGCTTAATCAATTGGTTACAAGCAAAATGGAGTAATAAAAACTCCCAGTATCGACAGAGCTGCAAAAAGCAGCAGTACAACCTACAAAGAAATATAACTGCAAGTAGACTGCACTAATACAAATCACCAAGAAACAACAGATTACCAATAAGCTTTAAAAAAGTGATTCTTGGACAGTCCAGCGTTGGCCAATGAATTAGCCATACCATTCTTCTGACTATTTGTGACCACAAACTTTATCTCCACCAAATGCCATAATCCTCCTTCAATATCCGCAAATAATTTTCTTACCGATCGTGGTCGTAAACGTCTATACTTCAGCCAATCAGAAACACTACTCAATTCAACCTCTACAATCAGAGGAACATTTACCCTCCGCATCAAATCAATAAAAATCTCCATTGCAACTTTAATAGCCATTACTACCGCTTGCTCCACCCCACACGCACCACATTTACCAGAAAAAAGAGTCGAGACCACTCCCTTTTCGTCCCTCAACACCCGTCCACAGCCCGCAATCTCCTCCACAACTACTCCAGCCACGTTAAAAGACATACTACTTTCATAATAAAATATAGGACTTTGTTAGATACTGTTGCGCGGAAGCGTGTGAAAGAGTAAAATTATTGTACTGAAAAATCACACTAAGTTCAATTCCCAGGAAAGAGAGGTGGATCACGAGGATCGCTTACATACCAGATCTTTCCTAGCCAGAATATCCCTCTATCGTAATTTAATAGCACAATAAATCACTACAATGACACTTGCAAAATATGCAAAACAAAAATAAAGAACACTAGAATTTTAACGAGGTTCAGCAAATTTTGCCTACGTCCTCGGGCACTACCAAATATATTTCACTCCAAAAATACAAGTGAAAGTTTACAAATAGGGAGAGAGAACAATTGCCTTAAGTAGAGAATGGCAAGTGTGGGATTAAGAAAGTAAGAAATGGTTAGGCCTATTTATAGTTGAGGTTCAAGGATCAACTTGCAATGTCCCTATACAATTAGGGACCAAAATTGCAATTATCCCATGCCAACTTTTAACCCAACTTGCCAACCAATTTTACTTTCTACTTTCGGTGCCCACCCTTTTTGACTTTTCAAACAATGGGTGGGTTCCAATAATCTCCACCTTGAAGATTTGATTAGGATAATCTTATCTTCACACAATTCTTTCTGCCTTTGACAACAATACTTGATAGTGCCTTCTTCAACTGTTAAACTTGCAGGATATTAATCAAGTTCAAACAATGTTCGAACTTGGTTGCTGTTACCACCTTAGTCATCATATCTGCGGGATTATTTGCAGTCTTGATCTTCTGAAGACAAATTTTCCCCTCTTCAATAATTTCCCGCACAAAATGGAATCGTACGTCGATATGTTTTGTACGTGCATGATAGACTTGATTCTTTGCTAAATGAATAGCACTTTGACTATCACAATACACGTTAATATGCTCCTGAACCAACCCCAAGGTTTTAGCCATACCTTGTAACCAAATAGCCTCCTTTACAGCCTCTGTTACAGCCATGTACTCGGCTTCTGTGGTTGACAATGCAACTGTAGACTGTAGTGTAGACTTCCAACTTATTGGTCCTCCAGCAAGTGTAAACACATAACCGGTGGTTGATCTTCGCTTGTCCAAATCACCGGCATAGTCAGAATCAACGTACCCAATAACACCTTTACCAAGTGTATTATCCTGCTTGAACAGTAATCCAACATCCACGGTCTTCTGAATATACCGTAGAATCCATTTCACAGCTTGCCAATGTCCTTTTCCAGGATTATGCATATACCTGCTCACTATACTAACTGCCTGTGAAATGTCGGGTCTTGTACACACCATTGCATACATCAAGCTACCCACTGCATTAGAATACGGAACTTGCAACATGTATTCTCGTTCTGTATTCGTCGAAGGAGATAGTTGTGCAGAAAGCTTGAAATGAGAAGCCAACGGGGTACTTACAGGTTTGGTCTGCTCGTTCATGCCAAACTGCTGTAGTACTTTCTTCAAATACTGCTTCTGAGACAAGCTAACTCTGCCATGAGCTCTATCTCTACATATTTCCATGCCAAGAATCTTCTTAGCTTCACCTAGATCTTTCATCTCAAACTCGAGATTGAGTTGAGTCTTCAATCTCTCAATCTCAACTTTGCTCTTAGATGCTATTAGCATATCATCAACATATAAGAGCAAGTATATGAAAGTTCCTTCTTGTAGCTTCTGAAAATATACGCAATGATCAAATTTACTTCTTGTGTACCTTTGCCCTTTCATGAACTGATCAAATCGCTTGTACCACTGCCTCGGAGATTGTTTCAATCCATAAAGCGACTTTGTCAGTTTGCAAACCCAATTTTCTTTATCAGCAACATTGAATCCATCAGGCTGAGTCATATAGATTTCCTCTTCCAAATCACCGTGTAAAAATGCTGTCTTCACATCAAGCTGAACTAGTTCAAGATCGTATTGCGCAACCAAGGCTAGCAAAATTCGAATAGACGAATGCTTCACAACTGGAGAAAACACTTCATTGTAGTCTATTCCTTCTTTCTGAGCGTAACCCTTTGCTACCAATCTAGCCTTGTATCGAATTTCATTTTTACCAGGAAATCCTTCCTTCTTTACATATACCCATTTGCATCCAATTGCCTTCTTTCCCTTGGGCAGTCTCACCAACTCCCAAGTCCTATTTTTATGAAGAGACTGCATTTCTTCATTCATAGCTTGCTTCCACTTTACACCATCAGAGTTACTTATTGCTTCTGTGTAAGTGGAAGGAACATCATCATCTGCAATTGGAAGTGCATAGGCCACCATATCGTCAAAGCGAGCAGGCTTACGAATCTCTCTTCTTGGCCTCCTATATGCAATTGAATCTTGTTGCTGTAGAAGTTCTTGGGTCGAAACTTCTTCATCATTTGTTCTTTCAATATTAGCTGGATCATCATTAACCTTTTCAAACTCCACCTGCTGCAAAGTACTACTGGTTTTGTCATCCTTTTGTGAATCCTCGTTCTTCATCATGGTTGATTCATCAAAAGTTACATCTCTACTGAAAACAATCTTCCTTGTATCAGGACACCAGAGACGGTATCCTTTTACACCACTAGTTATACCCATGAATAATGCTTTCTTTGCTCTTGGGTCTAACTTAGATTCTTTTACATGATAATATGCAGTGGAACCAAAAACATGTAAAGAATCATAATCAGTAGCAGGTTTACCAGTCCACATCTCCATAGGAGTTTTTCCATTTATTGCAGCTGATGGCAATCGGTTAATTAGATGGCACGCATATGTAACTGCCTCAGCCCAAAATTCCTTGCCCAATCCAGCATTGGACAACATACATCGAACTTTCTCCAGTATAGTCCGATTCATGCGTTCTGCCACCCCATTCTGCTGTGGTGTATCTCGAACAGTGAAGTGTCGCACAATGCCCTCATCTTGACATACTTGTAGAAATGGATCATTTTTGTACTCAGTACCATTATCTGATCGAAGTCGTTTGACCTTTCGACCTGTCTGAGTCTCCACCATCTTCTTCCACTTCAGAAATGCATCCAAAACTTCATTTTTTCTTTTCATTAGATACACCCATACTTTTCTTGAATAATCATCAAGAAAAGTGACAAATAGTGCATACCTCCCAAAGAAGCCACTTTGGTAGGTCCCCACACATCACTGTGAACATAGTCCAGAATTCCTTTCGTATTGTGAATTGCTGAACCAAATTTTACCCTCGTCTGCTTGCCCAGAACACAATGTTCACAGAATTCCAATTTGCAAGAATTTGCACCTTTCAACAAGCCTTGCTTCGCCAAAGTCTGCAAAGCTTTTTCACCAGCATGTCCCAATCGCCTATGCCATAACCTGGTAGCCTCTGAATCTACATCTTTCACAGAAGCTGTTGATGTTGATCCAATAACTGTACTTCCATTTAAATAGTACAAGTTATTTCTTCTAGTGCCTTTCATCACCGTCAATACCCCAGCTACTACCTTTAGTAATCCATCTCTCAAAGTGATTGTGAGCCCTTTAGATTCTAGGGCCCCTAATGAGATGAGATTTTTCTTCAAGTTGGGTACATAGCGAACATCTGTCAGAACTTGGATTGAGCCGTCATGGTTCTTCAATTTGATTGTACCTACACCCATTGTCTTACAGGCACTATCATTGCCCATAAAAACAACTCCACCTTCTAGTTCTTCAAGACTAGAAAACCAGTCCTTATTAGGACACATATGGTAAGTACATCCCGAATCCAATATCCACTCATCCGTTTGACATGCCATTGCCATGCCAACCAAGCTAAAGTCTGACTCCTCATCATGCTCCGCTACACATGCATTAGAAATAGACTTGCCCTTTTGTAACTTAGGACAATTCTTTTTCCAATGCCCTTTCTCACGACAAAAGGCACATTCATCTTTGGCGGGTCTCCCTTTGGACTTACCCCTTCTACCAGGTTTGCTGCTGTGTGAACGACCTCTTACTGTTAAGACTTCTGCAGTTGTATCTCTGTGATCTCTTTTATCTTTCTTTCGAGTCTCAGATCTATACAACGCACTACAGACTGCATCAAATGTGATTGAATCTTTCCCATGAAGCAATGTGGTGGTAAGATGATCATATTCATCAGGAAGGGAATTCAACAACAATAATGCCTTGTCTTCATCTTCAAATTTCTCATCCAAATTTAGCAAGTCTGCTAAAATTTTATTGAATGAGTTCACATGGTCATTCATCGACATACCGGGTGCATACGTGAACCGAAAAAGTTTCTTTTTCATATAAAGCCTATTTTCAAGACTTTTCGTTAGAAACTTTTCTTCTAATGTATCCCACAGCTTCTTCGCTGATGTCTCCCTCATGACGGAGTACTTTTGCTCTTTGGCCAAACATAGGCGAATTGTACCACACGCCTGTCTATTGATCTTGGCCCACTCCTTGTCATCCATCTTGTCAGGTTTTTCTTCAAGGGCTATATCCAGCTCTTGCTGACATAAGACATCCAGGATCTCACACTGCCACATACCAAAATTATTGGTACCGTCAAATTTCTCTACTTCAAATTTTGCATTTGTCACAGTAGTCCTTGCTGATGACGATACTGCTGCCATTTTTCTCCTCAATCCCAACTACTGTATACGTGAACAGTACCGTATACGTAAATAGTGCCGTATACGTGAATAGTACTGTATACGTGAATAGTGCCGTATACGTGAATAGTACCGTAAACGGTCGTATTCCCCAAGTACGAACCTGGCTCTGGTACCAATTGTTGCGCGGAAGCGTGTGAAAGAGTAAAATTATTGTACTGAAAAATCACACTAAGTTCAATTCCCAGGAAAGAGAGGTGGATCACGAGGATCGCTTACATACCAGATCTTTCCTAGCCAGAATATCCCTCTATCGTAATTTAATAGCACAATAAATCACTACAATGACACTTGCAAAATATGCAAAACAAAAATAAAGAACACTAGAATTTTAACGAGGTTCAGCAAATTTTGCCTACGTCCTCGGGCACTACCAAATATATTTCACTCCAAAAATACAAGTGAAAGTTTACAAATAGGGAGAGAGAACAATTGCCTTAAGTAGAGAATGGCAAGTGTGGGATTAAGAAAGTAAGAAATGGTTAGGCCTATTTATAGTTGAGGTTCAAGGATCAACTTGCAATGTCCCTATACAATTAGGGACCAAAATTGCAATTATCCCATGCCAACTTTTAACCCAACTTGCCAACCAATTTTACTTTCTACTTTCGGTGCCCACCCTTTTTGACTTTTCAAACAATGGGTGGGTTCCAATAGATACAGATTTTTTTTTCTCTTTTTCTGAAAAGACAATTTTATAATATTACAAATAGATAGATGTCTTGCTATTGAGGTATGGAGCACAAAAGCAAAGAAACCTAATTGGCGCGCTGAAAAGGCAGTGTTGAGAAGCATGGGTTTGCTATAGAATTAAAGTAGAATGTGCTCTGCGAATAATCCAAATTCCATTTCAATCTTGCTTTGGTAATTAAAAAAAATTACCTGAAAAATATAAATTGTGATCCTTTTACAAGAATTCACAGTTAATAAGATCATTTTAATAATTTCTTGCACATTTATTTCTACAACCTTTCTTTTATATATATATAGATTCAATCATGGATAATTTACAAACAATGAGATTTTAGGCATTTTTCAAAAAAACTTAAGAAATTTTTAGAATTTTATGAAATCTTTTTAATTTTAACAATTTTAGTTATGATTTTCTGAACTTCTTACGTATGACGTTTTATATGAGATATTAAGCATGAAAATTATATTTTTTTCTAAATTAATAATGCAAAGTGTAGTTTAGATTGTAAACTGATGTTTACAAACAATTCTCAAGCAAGAATAGTTTGTGGAGTAAATTGGAGCAATTCATAGAAAAATATCAATTTTTTTTATATTTTTTTGGGAATTTTAGGCGGCTTTTTAATTATTTTTTTAGAATTTTATGACTATTTTATTTTTCAAGAATTTTTGTATAAACAATTTTTTTAATACTTTTATATTTTTAGAAAAAAGAATATGGCTTCTTCAAATATTTAAAGAATTTTTTGATATTTTTGAACTTTTGGTTTTGTTTTGGATTTATAGTTAAAAAAAGCTGAAAGTATCAAATTAACATTTTAATTATAGTTCACTACTAAAGCATATGAGATAATGTATGATGTCATTAATCCATTACCGAATCAAATTAAAAGGAGAACTTGTTAATAATTAAGTGAAAAACGATATATTTGAGAATAATGAGTTAATAAGCCAAATTGACGCGGTTAACAAGTTAACGCAGAGATGACTTTAGATAAATTTGCTTTGTGAGAAACTATGAACTTTAATTTGTAAAAACAATGTAGTTTTTAAGACTGCATTACTATCTTGGAAATTAAATGTATGGAGTATTGAACCATTCAAATATCACTATTGGGGCCTGAACTATTACTGCTCAAGTCAGGATCACCACCATATTTGGCTCTGTCCCAATCAGATTAAAAAACCAGCAATGAAAAAGATATTTCAAATTAATTGTGAAAAAGATAATATATAGGGGAGGAATTCACATATATTGGTGTGAATTTTAAAATTAAAGAATTTTTATATTTTTTCGTATTTTTTATACGATTAATATTTTAACAATTAAACCGTTGAATTTATCGATATAAAGATACTTATTATGCATTGAATTTTTAAATCAATCTAATATTTCTATCATATTGATCTAAAAGATATATTTGTGTAAAAATTTTTACGCATAAGACTTTCAGTTATGCATTAAATTTTCCTACTTTTCGCCAATTTAGTTTGAAAGTAAAAAAAGGTATAAATAAACTGGCATAATTATTAGTTATTCTACACAGTTTAATCCATCATTTCAAAGGAAAATGAGACGAAGACAAAGATTGAAAGATAGGGCCAAAGATTCCTTGTTGAAATTAATCAATGCATTACTACGAATTATAGAAGACCTTCACTTATACAATTCATCGTTAGAAAACATTGTCCTTTTCACACCATAAAAGTGTTTTTTTTATAAAAGAGTAGTTCATGAAACCCTAAAGCTACATAAATTTTCACTTCTCTAAATTAAAATTAATAAAAATATTTAATTTGAATATAAAAGCACAAGTAATTATAAATTTATTTATCTGATTTGAAATTACAGTATTATAACAAGCTTAGTATATATACATGAAACCAAAACATATTTTGTCCTTTGGTTTGCTTAGGTGATTTGTTCTTTTGTTTGGGTTTTGCAACTTATTTGGCAATATTTTGTCTTTGTTTTCAATAAATATATTTATTGGCTGAGAAAAAAAAATAGCTGTCTTGCTATTGACGTTTGCAGCACAAAAGCAAAGGTTTCTTTTTTTCATATAATGTAGATTACAAAAAAAAAAAAACCCGATTATTTTGGGTCTTTAAAATTCTTTATTTTGCAAAATCCATATATTAATTTCACAAAACATATTTTGTCATTTATTTGTCCAGAAATCAGTACCCCTAATAATTAGCTAAGAAAAAAAAAACAACCATGTAATTAAGTTTGCGAAGTTAGATATTTCTTAAGCCTCATCACTTAGACTTCCATGTTTTAAAAGATTAGAGTTAAAAAAAAAACCCATATAATTTGTTGTTAAAAGATTACAGTTAAATATTTTAAAATGACACTTAGAAAGTACTTTAAGGATTCCGTTTACTATTGCTAAAGCATGATTGGAATGACAGCAGAGGCTCAAGATTTGTTTACTGTACTTATGGTTTTTGCTTTGATGTTGGGCTTGTGAATGGTGCTTTGTTCTCTATTGGCATGATGTTCTCTGGTTTGGATTTGCAAAAAGCATGCATCTATGAAAATAAATATACATTATTCAAATCTTATGGGCTTTTATTATTCAAATATTCTTTCTTGATTGAGAAAAAATGGGAACATTCTATATATATATTTCTCAGAGCAAATAAACTAAATTAGTTTAAGCATTTGATACTACGATTATTGAAAGTTTTGAAATAATTTATTTATGTTTTACATATTATTAAAATTGAGAATTTGATTTCAAATATACAAAAAGTTGAATCTGTTAAATATTTATTTAAAATTAGGATCAGAATTTAAAAATGATTTAGAAGAGAATTACCAAAACATAACGGATTTTTTTTTTTTTTTGGAATTTGATAACCAAGATAAGAGGGCGCTAACAATTGGACAACTAATGATATAGTTCATCATTTAAAATAACTAGAATTTGAATTAGCGATGGATATATGGGCAAACAAGATTTGCAGTAGAAAATAGCAGCCCATGGTTGGATGAAATTTAACGTGGCTGGAGTAGCTGTGGAGGAGTGTTGAGAGACGAAAAGGGAGCGGTTGCAGCTCTTTTTTTTGGAAAATGTGGTGCGTGTGGAGTGGAGCAAGCGGTAATAATGGCTATTAAAATTGCAACGGAGATTTTTATTGATTTGACGCGGAAGATAAATGTTCCTCTGATTGTAGAGTTTGAATTGAGTAGTGTTTCTGATTGGCTGGAGTATAGACGTTTAAGACCATGGTCAGTAAGAAAATTATTTGCGGATATTGAAGGAGGATTAAGGAATTTGGTGGAGATAAAGTTTGTGGCCACAAATAGTCAGAAGAATGGTATGACTAATTCATTGGCAAACGCTGGATTATCCAGGATTCACTTTTTTAGAACTTATTGGTAATCTGTTATTTTTTGGTTATTTGTATTAGTGTGCTTGCTGTTATATTTCTTTGTAGGTTGTACTACTGTTTTTTGCATCTCCGTCGATCAGACATGAGCTGGGGGTTTTTATTACTCCATTTTACTTGTAACCAATTGATTGAACTAAAATAAATAAATAAATGAAAATGGAAAGTAAGGGTAACTTGTCTTGTGGAAAGCTTATGTTTGTGCTGCTATTTGCCTCCTTTGGGGTTATTTTGTCTGCAAAATATTCCAATATCACCATTGATCAATCGGCTTTCTAGTACTAAAATATCATATAACTGGCGATCCTCACAATCTCTTGAAAACCAATTGGGGTACTTCTACCTCCGTTTGCAATTGGATTGGTGTCACCTGTGGATCCAAACACCACAGAGTTACTGCTCTGAATTTATCAAGTATGGATCTCACTGGCACCACCCCATCTCAATTAGGAAATCTATCTTTCCTTGGTTGGCTCGACATTCATGACAATAATTTCCATGGCTCTTTTCCCATTGAGCTAACTAATTTACATCGGATGCAATATTTGAACTTTGGCGACAATAACTTCAATGGAGAAATCCCATCATGGTTCGGTTGCTTCACTAAACTTCAAAACTTATCTTTTTATCTTAATAACTTTATTGGTGTTATTCTATCTACTTCAGATAATTTGTCAAAATTAAAAAAGTTGAGCTTGAGTGGGAACCAAATATCCGGTAGAATTCCAAATAGTCTATTCAAGTGCAAAGAGCTGAAATTTTTATCATTGTATTGTTGTTCCAATAGGGTCGGAAGCGTGTAAATTATTGTACTAAAAAATCACACAAAGTTCAATTCCCAGGAAAGAGAGGTGGATCACATGGATCTCTTAAATACCAAGTCTTTCCTTAGACAGAATATCCCTTCTATAGTAATTTAATAGCACAATTAAATACTACTATTATACCCTCAAATATTGAAAGAAAAATAGGACAAGAAAGAACACAAGAGTTTTAACGAGGTTCGGTAAATTATACCTACGTCCTCGGGCACTAACACCAGATGATAACTTTACTATCTTCAAAGTATTACAAACAAATAGAATTCCTTAAGAATTTTCAAATGGGAGAAGAGAGAAAACTAAGAGAGAAAGATTGGTTGGGATGAATTGAAATGAGAAATGAGAAGGCCTATTTATAGTTGAGGTTTAAGGACCAAACAATAAATAGCCCATTATCTCAAGGACCAAAAAAATTTATCCCATGCCACTTTTTCAAAGTCAACTTTAGGGTGCTAAACTTGCACCACTTTGTATTGTTTGCCATTAATGTTGTCTCCCATTAATGTTAACAATCTCCACCTTGAAGATTTGATTAGGATAATCACATCTTCACACACTTCCTTCAACTCCCCAAATTCGATAAAGCTATCTTTTGTAGTGCCTACAAATGCGCTCTCGAGCGCCATACACCTGAAGGTGCTCAAATTCTTAGGATGTTAATCAAGTTCAAACAATGATTAAACTTGATTGTTGTTACCACCTTGGTCATCATATCTGCGGGATTATCTGCTGTCGGAATCTTCTGAAGTAGAATTTTTCCTTTTTCAAAGACTTCCCGCACAAAGTGATATCTTACGTCGATATGCTTGGTTCTTGAATGATAGACTTGATTTTTCGCTAAATGAATAGCGCTCTGACTGTCACAATATAAACTTATGTGACTTTGAACAACTCCTAAGTCTTTCAACAATCCATTAAGCCAAATAGCCTCCTTAACAGCTTCTGTAACTGCCATATATTCTACCTCTGTAGTAGACACAGCTACTGTAGACTGTAAGGTAGACTTCCAACTCACTGGGGCTTTCGCAAGAGTAAACAGATACCCCGTAGTTGAACGACGTTTATCTAAATCACCAGCAAAGTCGGAATCAACATATCCAACTACAAACTGACCAAGTGCTTCATCCTGTTCAAAAATTAAACCAACATCTACGGTTTTTCGAAGATACCGTAGAATCCATTTCACTGCTTGCCAATGTCCTTTTCCAGGATCATGCATATACCTGCTCACAACTCCAACAGCTTGTGAAATGTCAGGCCTCGTACACACCATCGCATACATCAAACTCTCAACTGCATTAGCATATGGGACTTTCGCCATATATTCTCTTTCATCTTCAGTCTTCGGAGATAATTGAGCACTAAGTTTCAAATGAGAAGCAAGTGGGGTACTTACATGTTTTGTGTTTTCATTTACACCAAAACATTGTAATACCTTTTTCAGATATTGCTTCTGATTTAAACAGAGCTTGTCTCTCGGTCTATCTCTACTTATCTCCATGCCGAGAATCTTCTTGGCCTCACCTAGATCTTTCATCTCGAACTCTTGATTCAACTGAGCCTTCAGCTTATCTATCTCATTTTGGCTCTTCGAAGCGATGAACATATCATCAACATACAAGAGTAGATAAATGAAAGATCCGTCATGCAGCTTCTGCAAATATACACAATTGTCATATTTGCTTCTTGTGTACTTCTGCCTTCTCATAAAGCTATCAAATCGCTTGTACCACTACCTCGGGGATTGCTTCAATCCATATAGCGATTTGTTCAGCTTACAAACCCAATTTCTACCACCAGCATCTGTGTATCCTTCGGGCTGAGTCATATAGATCTCCTCTTCTAACTCACCATGCAAGAAAGCCGTCTTAACATCAAGTTGAGCTAGCTCCAAATTCAACTGTGCTACCAAGGCCAACAAAATTCTAATGGAGGATTGCTTCACAACAGGGGAAAATACATCATTGTAGTCAATTCCCTCCTTCTGAGCGTAGCCTTTAGCTACCAATCTTGCCTTGTAGCGAATATCCTTCTTGCTAGGAGATCCATCTTTCTTTGCGAATACCCACTTGCATCCGATTGCCCTTTTACCTTTCGGTAATTGCGCCAACTCCCAAGTATTGTTCTTCCGGAGAGACTGCATTTCATCATCCATGGCGCTTTTCCATTTATCACTTTCTAAGCTTTGCATTGCTTCTTGATAAGTGATAGGAATATCATCAACAACGGGAAGGGCGTAGGCCACCATATCAGTAAATCGAGCAGGTTTACGAATTTCTCTCCGTGGCCTTGCAACTGCAACTGGTTCTGGTGTACTTAGTGGTTCTTGGGTCAGAACCTCTTCAACCTCTAATTCCTCCATTGTGGCTGGAGAATTAGACTTATTAATTGGGCAAATCCCCATCTGCTCAAACTCCACCTGTTTTGGAGTATACTCCACCTGCTGTGGAGTATTGCTCGTCTGAATATCTTTATCTGCTACCTTTTTCAATGTGGCAGATTCATCAAAGGTAACATCTCTGCTACAGATCATTTTATTTGTGCTTAAGCACCAAAGACGAAATCCCTTCACTCCAGAAGTGATTCCCATAAAGAGAGCTTTCTTTGCCCTCGGATCTAACTTTGACTCCTTCACATGGTAATATGCAGTGGTTCCAAACACATGTAAGGAATCATAATCTGTAGCCGGTTTTTCAGACCATACCTCCATAGGAGTTTTTCTTTCTAATGCAGATGATGGTAAACGATTAACAAGATGGCCAGCGTATGTCACAGCCTCAGCCCAAAATTGCTTGCCCAACCCAGCATTGGACAACATACATCGAACTTTCTCCAGCAATGTTCGATTCATACGCTCTGCCAATCCATTCTGCTGTGGTGTATCCCTAACTGTGAAGTGTCGAACAATACCATACTCTTGGCACACATTGAAGAACGGATCACTTTTATATTCCCCTCCATTGTCCGTCCTAAGCCGCTTGATTTTCTTGCCAGTCTGGTTTTCGATCATAGTTTTCCATTTAAGAAAAACTCTAAGCACTTCATCCTTAGTTCTCATGGTATACACCCAAACTCTTCTGGAAAAGTCATCAACAAAAGTAACAAAGTAGTGTTTTCCTCCCAATGAAGGTGTCTTGGAAGGCCCCCACACATCTGAGTGAACATATTCCAAAATACCTTTTGTATTATGGATAGCAGTACCGAATTTCACTCTCTTTTGCTTTCCCAGAACATAATGCTCGCAAAATTTTAATTTGTAAGCCTTTGCACCTTTCAACAATCCTTGCTTTGCCAGAATTTGCAAGGATTTTTCGCTGGCATGTCCCAACTTCATATGCCACAACTGCATTGAGTCCAATTCTTTGTTACCGGAAGCTGTAGCGACTGCTCCAATAACTGTACTACCTTGGTAGTAATACAAGTTATTTTTCCTGATTCCCTTCAATATCACAAGTGCGCCAGATGTCACTTTCAAAATCCCATCTCTCATAGTAACAACTGAACCATTGGATTCCAAGGCTCCCAATGAGATGAGATTTTTCTTCAAACTGGGCACGTACCGAACATCAGTCAGAACTCTGGTTGATCCATCTTGATTCTTTAATTGGATTGAACCTATCCCAACAGTTTTACAGGCATTGTCATTGCCCATATAAACAACTCCTCCATTTAGTTCTACTAAATCAGAGAACCACTCCCGGTTAGGGGACATATGATAGGTACAACCCGAATCCAATATCCACTCATCTGAATGGAACGACGATGATGATGCAACCAATGATAGTTCAGAGTCACTAGTATCATGCTTAGCAACACAAGCATCTACAGCAGTTTTTCCCTTATTCTTCAGCTTTGGACAATTTTTCTTCCAGTGGCCTTTCTCATGACAAAAAGCACATTCATCTTTCCCGAGTCTGGACTTTGACTTTGATCTCCCCTTTTGAGTTTTCTTCCGAGTGTATGAACGACCTCGGACTACTAAAGCTTCTGTATCTCTGATTGAGTTTTTCTGTTTGTCCTTCTTTCTCTGTTCATAACTGTATAAGGCCGCACAGACTTCGCTCAGAGATATATCACTCCTGCCATGAAGTAGAGTAGTTTCTAGGAACTCAAACTCCTTAGGAAGTGACCCCAACAGCATCAAAGCCAAATCTTCATCTTTGAATGTCTCATCCATATTCAGCAAATCAGTGACTAACTGATTGAATTTGGTGATGTGATCATTCATTGTGGTACTTAGGACGTATGTGAAGCGAAATAGTCTTTTCTTCAAGTGGAGCTTATTTTGACTGTTTTTCTTCAAAAAATTTTCTTCAAGTGCCACCTACAACTTATTTGCAGAAGTCTCCTTTGAAAAAGCATACCTCTGCTCTCGAGAAAGGCATGATCGAATTGTGCCACATGCCAACCGATTGATCGCCTTCCAATCTTTCTCTTGTACATCATCTGGTTTCTCTTCATCAATGGCAATGTCTAGACCCTGCTGAAAAATGGCATCTAGAACCTCACTTTGCCACATACCAAAATGGCCCGTGCCATCAAAGATCTCCACGGCCAATCTTGCATTTGCAATTGTCGGTCTTGTCCACATGGACGATGTTGAAGCTCCTACACCGACCGTTTTCTCCATAATCTTTCAATATACCTAAGGAAATCTTTTCTGATGTGGAAGATCAGTTTAAACTGCAACCACAGAGCATACTACGATTAACCTTCGGCTCTGATACCACTTGTTGTTCCAATAGGGTCGGAAGCGTGTAAATTATTGTACTAAAAAATCACACAAAGTTCAATTCCCAGGAAAGAGAGGTGGATCACATGGATCTCTTAAATACCAAGTCTTTCCTTAGACAGAATATCCCTTCTATAGTAATTTAATAGCACAATTAAATACTACTATTATACCCTCAAATATTGAAAGAAAAATAGGACAAGAAAGAACACAAGAGTTTTAACGAGGTTCGGTAAATTATACCTACATCCTCGGGCACTAACACCAGATGATAACTTTACTATCTTCAAAGTATTACAAACAAATAGAATTCCTTAAGAATTCTCAAATGGGAGAAGAGAGAAAACTAAGAGAGAAAGATTGGTTGGGATGAATTGAAATGAGAAATGAGAAGGCCTATTTATAGTTGAAGTTTAAGGACCAAACAATAAATAGCCCATTATCTCAAGGACCAAAAAAAATTATCCCATGCCACTTTTTCAAAGTCAACTTTAGGGTGCTAAACTTGCACCACTTTGTATTGTTTGCCATTAATGTTGTCTCCCATTAATGTTAACATGTATAACAACTCCTTAGAGGGAAGTATGGCTACAGACATTGGAAATTTGATTTTGCTCGACACTATGTACCGTAATGACAACCACCTCAAAGGTAAACAATTCCTAGTTATTGTTTCATTCATTTTTTCTTTATCTAATTTCTATGAACAATTGTTTTAAATAGTGAAGCGGGACTTTAAACAATAACAACTGAGTTCAGTGCTAACAAAATGAAAATTAATCATAGAGTATATATATTTATTTTTTATTTATGTCAATTGAGCCATCAAACAATTTCTATTCTACTTAGGAATGGTTTTAAACTCAGGTTTTCAAACCAATTACACTGTCCTTATCTTCTCTTAAGCATTAAGATAAATTCAATTCTTGAAATAATTTTACGAGCTTATAATTAAAAGTCAGAATGTGATAACTCTTGTTCCACTAATCATAAGTACTAATTCGGGAGAATGTGTCAAGTTCCCGGGGGGGCTAAATGCATATTTGAGCCTTATAATTATAATTAAATATAAACACATATAATATTATTTATATAAATATATATTATTATATTTATACGTTTTATAATAGATATTTAATTATATGTGTTCGAGGATCAAATTGATAGAATCTGTAAGTATTGTGGACTAAATGTGTTATTTATACCCGTTAGAAAAAAGGTGACATCATAACTTTTGTTAACCATTTAATGAAGAGTGAGTGAAATAAAAACAATCTAAAACGTAAGTGACCAAAATAGAAATTATCTAAAACAATAGTGACTAAATTGAAAATTTTCATAGTTAGGTGGCCAAAACAGAAACACGCTAATAGTTGGGTGACTAATCTATATTTTAGCTTACTATCTTTTATTATTAAGATAAACTACACCACAAATCACCCAACTGTCGTCTCTTTTCTTTTTTGGTCACTCAACTATCAATATTTTTTAATTTGGTTACCCAACTAATTGAGATTTTTTTTGTCCATTTTGTTAGGTGTCATCAAATCTCTCATGGGAGGGTGATGTGGTATTTAAAAAATTGGTATAATTGTAAATTTAGCCCTCAACTTTTACATCTTATATTGATTTAGTCAAATTTTTTTTAATAAATAACCTTCAACATTTACAAATTGAGATCATTTGTAAATTTTGAGAGTTAATTTTTTAAAATAATGATAAATTGATACAATATATAAAAATTGAGGGCTAAATTTGTTATTATACCAGTTTTTATTTGCCATGTCACTCTCCCGTTAGAAATTTAACTACACTTAATGGAAATGGACAAAAAATATCTTGATTAGTTGAGTGACTAAATTTTTAAAAAAAATTAAACTAAATTAAAAGAATTGATAGTTGAATGAAGAAAAAAAGACAATAATTACATTACCAAATTAAAAAAATTGGTAGTTGAGACCATAGTCGGATTTCTGGTTTCCTCTCTTCAGAAAAGCTGGAAAAAAAATTATAATACAATATAGCAATGAGTTGACAACTCGCTCCGGTTCCACTGAGTCACCACTCACCACCACCAACCGCTCTTTTGTACAGCTAGCGTGTCATTGATCTTTCTCATAACAACTTCACTGACTACTTACCTATCAATATTTTTTAAATATTTGCATGCCATTAGAAAAGGGTGTGAAAAGAAAGTTAAAGCAGAATATATGGTCGCTACATCAGCCTTGGGATTGGTGTATTATACGAGCGAAATATCCCTTACAACAAAAGGGTTGGAAATGGAGTTTTCACTCACTATAAACCATTTGGACAGTTAATTAAACTTTTCCAACAATAAATTCTTTGGAGAAATACCTCAAGAGAATTTTCTTGGAAATTTGCTAATTTATGGGTTATGGATGTGGATTGGTATGTGGAGCAAGAGAACAACTAAAGTGTTGTTTAAATTTGAATCAATATTTTCTCCATTGAAGATTTTTTTAACCCAACCACAAATAGAACTACTAACATGATCCCATTGACTTTGGAAAAATAAGGCATAAAAACCATCTCTCCCAGGGGCTTTCAAAGGTACCATATTAAAAAGGCCAACCTTAATCTCCTCATCTATGACTGTCTTACCCAAAAAACCGAACATCCTCTTGAGACAATTTAGGAAAAGAGCTAGGGAGAGCCCTAACATAAGTTCTGGATGCTTGCCATAAAACCGCTGGAAAAAATCAATAGCCTCTATCTGAAGGACATTGTCATCGTAAACCCAATCCCCTGGTCATTCGTTAGAGCTGAAGTCTTGTTTTGTTTCCTTCGTTGAATGGTGCACCAATGGGAGAACTTTGTATTTCGGTCTTCCATGACAATCCAATCGCATATGGCGTTCTGTTTCCAAAACAGCTTTTCATGGCGGAGGACACTTTCTAAATCCTCCCTAACCTTCTTTTCAACCTTGGACAATTCATAGAATCCAATCTATCCAACACTTTCTGAATACCAGCTAATTTATTGACTGCCTCCAGACTTACAAACGTCTAGAGTAGAAATCCTGCACACAATTTATGAAAAGCGGTATCCACAAGTATACGAGTCAGGTTGTAATATAACTACAATGGAGTAGGTAAGTACTCTGAGGATCGTACCCAAGGGAGACGAGCAATAAATTAATCCTAACTTGAGTATAAATAAATCTAATTAGTATTTTAAATAGATTATATGACGATGAATAAAAGAAAAGGTTTTTGGGATCTATACTAATAATAAAAGAAATAATTAAATCACAAGAAATGAAATAATAAAATATATCAAATCTGAGTATGAGTGATTAGCTTGCTTCGGTAATCATAATCAATTATTATTTTGGGTTTTCTTGTTCAATCAACTAGTCGTTACCCTAGCAGGATCTTTCGATCTTCCACTAACATATTGAGTCAGCAAGAACTACTTATATCTTGACCTTAAAGCCCAAATCGGTTCAAGGTTAAGATGTTCATGTATAGACCATACCAAATTCTGTTAATTCCTACATTGATGACTTCCTAGGGTTGTTTGGCCTAGAGTTTAGGTTCTTCCTTTCCTAAATAGTTGATCCGCTAAGAGAACCTTACAAAACAATTAATTAATCATATCTCCACTCACTAATCCCCCATAGAAGGATTACTTCCTCATGGATCTAATAAACAGTATAAACTTGATAGAAAGAATAAACATGGCGAATAATTCAAGAGAAGAGAGTTTAGAAGAAGCCTGATTTGTATTAAAATTAAGTGTAGAATCCTCGTAGAGTTTGATGGTATTTGACAAATATGATTTTCCCCTCAAAAGTAAATAACAAGATTTGAAATAAAACCTAAGCCTAAGAAAAGAGAAACAATAAAGACTAAATCTAAGAAGAAAATTATACAATATGAATATGTTGAAGGAAAATATAAGTTATAACAAAGAGTGTATATCTTATTATGTTAAAGGAAAAGAATAAGTTATAATTAAATATTTAAAAAATATATATTTTTTAATTGATTTAAAAAATTGTTTCCTTAAACCCAATTTCTTTGGGAAAAAAATTGATTTTCACCCCTATATTCTTTATTCTCTTTTCATTTTTTGGTTGTATAATGGATTATATAAATCAGGTTTACACGTGAAATTGTGTTGATATTCTTCAATCTTCAATAATGGATGAAAATGTGTAATAATATTTAAAGATTTAAATTAAACTAAACTCAATATGGTTAAAATAATAGTTAGGGTATGATGTACAAAGTTTGAATTTTGTTATTCTGTTTTATTATTGAAAAAATTCCAACAAATATAATAAATAAAATTTTGTAAGGTTGTATAATGTATAATGTATAATGTTATACACAATGAATTGATGGCATATTAAAAGGGGATTATTAAAGCTTTAGTATAATCCGCTTATTAAAAAGGTAAAATGTTAAATTCTTGATACCTCTATTATATCTAAATATAATCTTATACTTTAATCTTTTAACATATATATCTATAGAGGCTCTTCCTACATCGACTAGTGTCCCATTAACCCACCAAATTTTTTTATGATAAATAATATGGTTAAATTTTAATTTTAATCCCTCTGCCTAAATTTTATATTAGATTTACTCTCAAAGGCTGAACAACAAAGTGGCTGTAGTTTAGTGGTAAGAATTCCACGTTGTGGCCGCATTGAAATGTTTTGTTTCTTCTAATATGTTTTTATTTTTGTTGTTATATTTTTCAAGTTTGTAAACTTACATTCTCTCATTGAAAATGTAATGTATCTTTTCAGTATACCTAAAATTTATTAATGCTTGCAATATATATATTAAATATATGTTTATGTACATATACGTATACATGTATATATCCGTAAATTAAAATTTTGAGGTATTGCAGTTGCTGTCATGACCCAAGCTTCCAACAAAGCTTCTTGGTTTTTGTCAGGGTTGCAGCAGCTTCTATCCTTTAACTTTAAATAGTAAAGTGTCAATTATTAAATCTAATATAATCAGCTTACTTTTATTTTTAAGAATTTTCTTTTTACTTTTCGCGTTTTTATTTTTGAAATTATTTTTAAGTATTTTTGTGAAACTAATTGACAACAATGAACTGATGGCATTCATTTCCTTGAATCTCTAGTGTTTTTTTTTTAATTCCACGTTTTTTCAATTTATTTTGTAATTCAAATTGAAAATAAAGAGAAAACAAAATTAAGTTTGCATTACATATTTCTTCTAAACAATTCGAACGATTTGAAACTATGAAGGGAAAAATTGGGAATGGATATAAGAATTAAAAATGAAAAAAATACCAAACTTCTAATTAAATATATAGGTTAATTTAAGATTTTGAACCAATATTGATTTACTTGAATTTTGCAGGTCTAATATTCATAGCATGGAAAATGTGAATCATGGTCCGTAATTTTCTTTTTTTCATAATAAAGGCCACTTTGACCACTCAACAAAATTTTCCATTATTACAAGGCGATAATATATAGATATCTGTCATAATATTCTCGTTTATTATGTGATTCAGAATACACCAACAGATGAGAAAGAATCATGTTACTTAAGAATTCCTTATTTCATGCTTTTAAAAATGGAAATTTATGATATTTTTTAAAACTTATGGAAATCTATATTATTGTGCTTTAATTAAGCCAACATTATAATGTTATATAATGTATGAAATGGCTCAAATTGCTGCACACTTTTAGAAGAAACATGCATACTTAGTTACATGTGTCTCTATTTGATCTCAAGGTTACAGATTTCTTAATCAATTTCTTCTTGACCACTTTTGTCCAAAAAAAAAATCATTTTAATAATAAAATGAATCATTTATCCATTATTAGATCTAGCACTAATTTTGAGATTACTTTGATGTGGAGCCTTGGGTCTTGGAAAACTTATGGGGGCATGGCTATTAAGGGTTTGGACCCAAGGAAACTGTGAATTAGGTTTTGGATCGGATCAATTCCATTTGCTTTTTCTTCATCATTAACTTTTTATTGTCAAAAATAAAAAATAAAAAAAGAGATATTGAATCAAAATCTTAAAAAAAAAACTCTAAGCATGTAAAAACAATATTTTAAAAATTTGGGGTTTGAGAATATAAAGAATCAAATTTTAAATAAAAAGGATAGGGGAATCATATCCTTCCCTGTATGAAACCCTCCACAAATTAGTCTTGTTTAAGGGTGGTAGTCTATCCAGTCCAAGTTGAATCGGGCTTGGATAAGGATTTTCATCTCAGATCAGCTTGTCTAAATTAAATTTTAAATAATAAAAAAATAAAATTTAATTATAAAATATATAAAATATTAACTAAAATATATTTATAATATTTTATTAATTTTTAAAATAGTAAAATGGGCTTTTTTGGACCGCCAATATGACTCAAAAACAAGCTTCAGCTTGAAAATTTTTTGGGACTAAGCCTCAGTCCGACTCAACCCATGAACACCTTTAGCACAAACACCATAAATGCTCGCTGATCGTAATAGTAGAAAATATTTTGTTTCATAAGGTAACTTTTGAGGGTTTAACTTTCGAAATGTTTACATACTTCTAAATTTTAGATTTTAAAAAATAAATAAAAAAATTATTTGGTTATGGGAATTGGAGGTTTAAACAAGTTCATTATTAAGAACAAGGATTTTTATATATATATAAAATGCTTAGAATTAACCATAATTTCGTTCTAACCTTTAACTAAGAGGATAAATGAGTTTTCGCTCACTCAAACCCACACCAACAATAATATCGATTCCAACCGAACTAAGACTCAATTAATAACAATATAATTTTTTGAAACCTAAATAATGTTGCCAAATTTTTTTGGTTAGTTGTTCTCTAATACTACTTGGGTCAGCTGATGTGGGATGCATTATATATATATCATACGTGTTTCTTTAGTGTCTCCACGGTGCTATCCTGAAATTTAAAAGAAATATAAATTCAAAGTATCCACCATGTTATCCTGAAATTTATCTGAAAAGATGCAAGAATGACAAGTTCAAGAATGACATGAGACATTAAGATAATGAAAAGAAAAGAAAATATAAATAAGATAAAGATACATGAACCCATATCCAATGTCTTCTTGCTAAGTCTAAAAAAACGTCTATAGTGAAAAAGAAATGATGAATATAATGTGACTTATAAATAATGTAGCAATACATATTTAAATATAGGTATCAAATATGGCCTTCCAAATTCTTCTAAATGCATTTAAAAAAATTAGAAAAAATTGGACACGTATATGTTAGGCATAAATTTTTATATTTGATATTTACGTTCGTATTCGAGTAATATAATTAAAAAATTGATTTTTACGTCTGAAAATAAATCTAATGCATCAAAAAAGAGAATTATTATAAGAAATAATATTTGATGTATTGTCAATATATAAGTTTTATGCACCATTGATAAATAATAACATGAGACTTCATCATTAAATTAAACAAAAAAAAAATATGCATACCATATGAGGATAAGGTTGCCAGCTCTTGTTGTGGGCTGAAAAACCAAAAAAAAAAAACAAAGGTTAAAAGTTAGATTGGAGACTTAAATTGTTAAAAGTTAGATTGGAGACTTAAATTGAGTAATTAAATTTGTAAAAGTTTAACATACCTCTTTACGTTGTTGCTCTAATCTCTCAAACATGCGTACTGCTTCCAGCAGTCTTGCCTTTGCCTAATTTGTTTCTAAATCAGCATTAGCTATTTCTCAGAACTTTTCCTTAATGCCTTGGACATCCGGTCGCACTGGCCATTGCTAGAGGTGTCCATGGGCCAGACCGGGCCGGGCCCAAAAAAATTTCGGCCCGCCTCCTAGGCCCGGGCCCGGCCTAAAATTTTGTCCAGGCTCGGCCCGGGAAAAAAATTTTAAGTCCGAGCCCGGCCCGACTCATTTTTTAATAAACACCAAAAAATTATTTTAAAAATATTTTAAAAATAAAAAATAAAAAAAGTATATATTTATTATATTCGGATCGAGCCGGGCTGGGCCCAGGCCAAAAAATTAGTGCCGAGGCCCGGCCCGTTTTCTAAACAGGCCTCGTTTTTTTGTCCAAACCCATATTTCGGGTCTATATTTTTACCCGAACCCTCCCATATTTCGAGTGGACCATCGGGTCAGGCCGGGCCGCCCGGCCCATGGACACCTCTAGCCATTGCTTGCCAAGCACTAATTCCATATCTGTCTCATTGTCCTTTTCCCAAAATATACACACAAAATAGGTGTTAATAGAAATAAACATATTTACATTGTCATTACAAGGATTTTTTTTTTGACCATCTCCTACAATATATTGCTAATTCTAAAAGTAAAAACCATTCACAGATTTTAACTTATTTACCATTGAATTTGAAAATCACTTTTCAATCCAAACCATAATTTCAAACTAAAAAATTGAGTAAACAAGCCGCTTTTCAAACCAATCTTTGATTTTAAATTAGGATATTAACCCAAGCCGAAAAACTAAAATTTTTAACTTTTGACTTTTGAAAAAGTTCTTTTCAAGGAAATTACTTTCTTATCCTCTCATTCAATCTTTACTTTACAACATCATGTCTAAAATAAATACATTATCTTTTCCAAAAACAATTTTTAACAAAAATGATAAACTTTATCAAATTTTTTAAAAGCACTTTTGTAAAACACTTTTGTAAAATATTTTTTCAGAAACACTTTTCAAAATCAATTTTCATCCATAACCAATTATTAAATTAAATTAGGAGACCCTACTTTCTTTATCAATCTGTTAATCCGATCCATGAATATTTTCACTATTCTCGACATAGTTTTCCCTTTGATAAGCTCTTCCAAGCTATATTTTCTACTTTCAGCATGCCTCCGCTCGGTGTTAAGTAGTTCTCACCTGAGATCTCTCTTTCTTGAAAGTTTTGATTGGTTTCTTTAGGGGATGACATGTTAGCAATGCTAATCTTGCAACGGATCTGAGAAATTCTGATTAAATCAAATCATTGAAATGAAAAGAACATAAAAACACAAATGATTTGGAAGTCAACGACATCAAAATCTTCTTTTGAATCAGATAAACAAAACCATATGGAATGATATTGACTCAAAGGAAAGAAATTATGCAAAATCAAAGCAATATATGATACTGAATTAGTAAATTCAACTTTGTGTACTTTTATTACAGTGAAGAGAAGAGAGAGAAGGGTCGGGTGTCTAAGAAAGTTAGTTCTGTTAATGGAAGTTGGCCTTATTTTTAATTCCACCTCACTAAAGAATTCCTTCGTTTGAAATGAAAAGAACTAACTTTTTTGGATTTGAAAGGAAAAGAATAGAAAAACACAAATTATTTGTGTTGGGAACTCGATAAGCCTAACACATCCATTGTAGAAGACCCATGACTTACAAGTAATATTACACCAACTCTCTGAAGTCGGTTAACATTTTATTTTCTAACTTCTTAGTGCACTATAATACAAAGGCGATAGGGCAGACCATATATTATTCAGGCGGCAGAGCTGACCATATATCATTCAGGCGACAGAGCTGACCATTTATAGAAGCTAAACTAAGTGCACTAGAAGGTTAACTGATTTCAAAGAATTGGTGTAATATTACTTGTAGGTCATAGGTCTTCTATAGTGGGTGTGTTGGGCTCATTAAGTTCCCAACAAGTGATATTAGAGCGAGCAGTTCGAGGCCGTCACTAGTGGAGGAAGCTTTGATAAGCGTTGGTTGCTTTCATTGATTGTTGTGGCATAAAGGCTCTAAAGGGAAACTCTGTTAGTACATAGTCAGGGACTGTAAAGTTTATTGGTCTAGGACCAAGTTCACTTCATGATGAGCATCAGTCATCACGGTAGATCTTGTGGGCGCGGGTAGAAAAATCAAGAAGCTAAATAACCACAACTATGGCTATTGAAATTTGCATAGATTCTTACCTATAAGGTCAAGATTGGTGGGAAATAGTTGTCGGCATTAGCACAACTCCTCCAACGAAGGAAAATGCTGAAGCTCTGAGAAAACAAAAATCAAAGCTGGAAAGGCTTTATTTGTATTGAAGACCACAATCGAGGATGACCTATTGGAGCATATTCATGACAATAAGACACCGAAAGTAGCCTGGAAAACTTTGGTAAAATTATTTTTGAAGAAAAATAAAGCACGCATGCCTCCAGTTCCTAAAAAATGAGCTTGCAGGTATCTCATAAGGGAACTTAAACATTTCTCAGTATTTCACTAAGGTGAAATCTATTTATCGTGAGATATCTCAACTTGTATTAAAAGAGAAGGTGAGTGAGGCAAGAATGAAGAGAATTGTCATCCATGGTCTAAGACCCGAGTACAATGGGTTTATGGCTACTGTAAGGGGATGACTTACTCAACCATCCTTGATGGAGTTGGAAAACCTGTTAGCTAATCAGGAGTCATTAGCCAAAAAAATAAGTGGAGGTGGACTTTTTAAGGAAATATGGCACCATAAAAGAAGAGAAGAAAAAGGTCACGCTGGAGGCATCTATTAATGAGGAAGAATTGGATGCAGAAGTTGGATTTTCTGTTGAAGTGGATCAAGAAGAGTTGAAGAAAGGCATAGAGGAGTTAACTCTTGCAACAACCAAGAAGTCAAAGATAGACTACAATGAGGATTGGATCATTGATTTTGGGTGCTCCAATCATATGACCAGTGACGAGAAGAAGCTGCAAAACATGACTGAGTATAAAGGAAGGAGAGTAGTGCTGACAGCCAACAATTCAAAGTTGTCTATTTCTCATATTGGGAAGACAACAATTCCAAGGTATGGCTCTCGGTAACTCCTACTCGAGAAGGTCTATCTTGTCCCTGGCTTGACAAAGAATTTGTTGTCAGTACCTCAACTTACAGTAGTAAGGAATTATGTGCTTTTGGGCTTGAAGATGTGACTGTATTTCGAAAAATGAAGGTGATTGACACTTCTATTATGAAAGGAAGAAGAGCAGAGTTAGTTTATATGTTATCTCCATCTTCTGCATATGTGGACAAGACTCAGAAGAATGAGATGGTTGATCTTTGGCATGAGTGTCTTGGACATGTAAGCTACAACAAGCTGAAGGAAATGAAGAAGAATGACATATTAAGAGGACTCCCTCAAGTAGACATTTGAACATATATAGTTTGTGATGGATATCAATTTGGTAAGGCTCATCAATTGCCATTCAATGAGTCAAAGCATCAATCCAAGACACCATTGGAGCTTATACAGTCAAATGTCTTTAGCCTAGTGAAATAATTATCACTTGGAGGTATGAAGTATATGGTGACATTTATTAATAACTTCTCAAGATATTGTGGGTTTACTTTATGAAAGAAAAGTTAGAGACTTTTATGAACTTCAAAGAGTTTAAGAACAAGATAAAGAGTAAACTTAATAAGAAAATTCAATGTTTATGCACTAATAATGGGACAAGATCAGACGACAATTAACTTACCCCAATACTCCATAACAAAATGGAGTGGGGAACACAAGAATTATCACCTTATTGAAACTTGTTGAAGCATGCTTCATGCCAAGCTTGTACCAGGAATATTCTGGGTAGATTGTATAAGAACGATAACTTATGTGATTAATAGGCTACCATAAGCAAAGTTGGGATTTATCTCACCATATGAGATACTATGGAAGATCAAACCAACTGTCATCCATCTCAAAGTATTTGTTGTGTATGCTATGTTTTCGTGTCAGATCACCTATGGAGCAAATTTGATAAGATGGTAATTTGGTGCATCTTTATCAACTATGATGATGCATGAAAAGGTTGGAGATGTTGTGACCCAACCACTGGAAAGTTCCACACTTCAAGAAATATGGTGTTTGATGAAGCTACTAGATGGTGGTCACCTTAAAAGATCGAGCTTTCATAATCTCATGGCTTAAAAGAGGTTCTAAAAGAAAATAAAGAAGGTAAAGAGCAAGCATCATATCCAAGTGAAGAAAGAGGAAACTCACTTTCAAAGGATAAGAGCCCATAGAATACTGGCATACATTAGCCTACATCTGAGGAGCTTCATCCAAGACAAATGGAAGTCGAGGAGTCTACACAAAAATTACAAAGATCAAGAAAGCCAAGGCAACCTAACCAAATGTATACCAACACTACCCTTGTAGATGAGTCTATACCTATTGAACCATCTATTTATGAAGAAGCAACACAAAGCCTTGAGTGGTAGAAAGCTATGGAAGAAGAGATTGAGGCATTAAAAGAAAATCAAACATGAGATTTAGTGTGAAAACTAAAAGATGTGAAGCCAATATCCTATAAAAGGGTCTACAAGGTGAAAACCCAATCAAAAGGCACAATTGAAAGCTATAAGGCTCGACTTGTTGGTCAGGGTTTCTCTCAATAGTATGGGTTGGATTATGAAGAAACATTTAGCCCGGTGGAATAGATCACAATTGTTCGAGTCTTACTAGCATTGGCAGCTAGAAAGTCTTGGAAGCTGTGATAGATAGACATCAAGAATGCTTTCCTACATAGAAAACTTGACAAGGACATCTACATAGAGCAACCAAGAGGTTTCGAGAACAAGATCCATCCCAAGGATATTTACAAACTAAAAAAGGCACTGTACGGCTTGAAGTAGGCTCCAAGAGCATGGTACAGGAAGATCAGTGAGTTTTTAATATAAAGTGGTTTTACAGTTGCTCCTTTAGATTTTAGTTTATTTGTGAAAGTAAATCGAGGAAAACTAGCCATAGTGTTAGTATATGTGGATGACTTAATCATCACGAGAGATTATTGCGAGGAAATCCAACAAACAAAGAAAAATCTTTCTATTGGATTTCATATGAAGGAATTAGGAGAACTCAAACATTTTCTTGGGCTTGAAGTAGAGCACACAAAGGAAGGATTATTTTTGGGCCAACAGAAATATGCAAAGAATCTTTTACAAAGGTATGGGATGCTTGACTGCAAGCCTATCTCCACTCCTATGGATCTCAATATAAAACTACGAGCAGATGAAAGAAAACATTCAGAAGATGTAACTATGCATGGGCAACTGGTTGAAAGTCTTATCTATCTCACTCTAAGTCGACAAGACATAACTTATATAGTTGAAATGGCTAGTCGACACATGAGCAATCCTAAGAAAGCTCATCTCGATGTAGTAAGACTCATCCTAAGGCATGTTAAAGGCAACATTAATTTTGGTATTTTATACAAGAAAATAAAAGAATGTTTGGTGGCTAGATATTGTGATGCCGACTATGCTGAAGACTATGATATGCGACAGTTGACAACTGGGTACATCTTCGGCCATGGATTAGGAGCAATATCATGATGCATCAAGAAACAACCAATAGTGTCATTATCAAGCACCGAAGTGGAATATCGGCCAACAACATCAACAACACATGAGAATACTTGGCTAAAACAATTGATGGAAGATCTTTATCAGCCAACAAAATATCAAGTAAGGCTTTAATTTATCAGCCATACGTTTAGCAGAGAATCCAATCTTTCATGACAGGACAAAACATATAGAAGTGCACTATCATTATATTCGTTAGAAGGTCCTTGAAGGGGAGATCAAGATGGTGCCAACAAAGACTGATAAGCAAGTTGTAGACATATTCACACAAATCTGAGTAGACCAAAGTTTGAGAAGTTCAGAGAAACACTCAGTATGATCTGCAAATCATATATGGAAAGAAGTTGGCATTAAGGGGGAGTGTTGAAAGCCAATACAACTTCTAGTTAAAAAACTAAATTTATCCTCTAGGAGATATTTCTTTAGAAGATTCTATAATATATATAAAATAAAGAAATAGGATATTTTCTAGAATACTAGATAGTATATATGAGCATTCTAGGTATTAGATATTCGTAAAATTAATGGTAAGGATGTTGACATGTGTCAACAATCCAACGATTACTAAATTCTATAAATAGAGGTAGGAGTTTTCACTTTTTGTAGTGTGTGTGTGTGTGTGCAATAGATAAGTGTGTGTCATATTGTAATTGTATTGTGCATTAATGAATGTGTTCTTTTCTCTTGTAATTGTAAGTCTCGGTTAAGCGTTTTGTTGCTTGAGTATTACAGTGCACTAAGAAGTTATAAAATAAAAGGTTAACCAACTTCAAAGAGTTGGTGTAACATTAGTTGTAGGTCCTAGGTCCTCTGTAGTGGGTGTGTTGGGCTCATCGAGTTTCCAACAATTTGCAAGTCAACGACATCAAAATCTTCTTTCAAATCATATAAACAAAACTGTATGGAATGATATTGGCTCAAAGTAAAGAAATTATGTAAAGTCAAAGCAATATATGATACTGAATTAGTAAATTCAACCTTACGTCCTTCTGTTGTAGTGAAGAGAAGATAAAAAAGGGTCGGGTGTCCAAAAGATTTTAGGGCTCAAAATATTGAAAATCATCACAACTTGCCTAGAATTTTAAAGTTTTTTTATTCTTTGGGAGCTTGGTTCTTTTACCACAAAACACAATTCGGCTTGGAAAATATACCAATGGACAGATCGCATTTCATGCAATAAAAATCATCTCACGTTTAACTAAAATGAGCAACAATAGAAGGTTTTAGAAAGCCTTAAATTTATTTGCTAAAATATGTTGAAAGCCTTAAATTTGGGATTTTGACTTGGGTTTCAAATTAGGGTTTTGGTTTGTGGTTTTAAATTTAGATTTGATTCAGGGATTCATTTCTATTTTGGTTTGAAGATTCGGTTTGTAGGCATTTTCGTTGTTCGGTAACCTTTCAAGTAACTAAACAAGTGTGAAGATTCTACAAATTAGGAATATGTATAGATATAAAATACCAACAAAAAAATTCAAAATTAATATAATATGATGTTTACCTTAATAAAACATAATTTGGCCAACAATAATATTAAAATGAAATAAAATAAATAACTTTTTTATTTTATATTTCAAAATATCCATGTCTTTTTAGCTCATTTTAAGTCATCGAAACTCTAAGCTCTTTCAAAATTTTGGTGGTTTTAATAATATTAATTTAGAGTTGAAATGTAATTCTAAAACAAGAAATTTTGTTTGCTCAATAAAAGTAACCAAAAGCCTAAGATTTTTGGGCTCAAAACATTGAAAATTGTCACAATTTGCCTAGAATTTCAAGTTTTTTTTTGCATGTAGGCTACTTTGGGAGCTTGGTTCTTTTACCACAGAACAAAATTCAGCTTGGAAAACATACCAATGGACAGATCGCATTTTATATAATAGAAATCATCTCACGTTCATTTGGAATGAGCAACAATAGAAAGTTTCAAAATGCCTTAAATTTAATTGCCCAAATATTTTAAAAGCCTAAAATTTGGGATTTTGACTTGGGTTTCAATTTAGGGTTTTGGTTTGAGGATTCAATTTCAATTTTGGTTGGGGGTTTGGGTCCAAAAGCATTTCGGTTGTTTGGTAACCTTACGAGTAACTAAACAAGCGTGAATATGAACCATATGATGAATTCTATTATGTGATTTATATTTTACGCGATAAATACTTGATTCTTGTTCTCAATTATGTGTGCTTATCTCTTGTTTTAATATTTCCAGGATATTAATTCATGTTTAATGTGCTTAAATTAGAGGAGGAAAAATCCATGTTTGAGTGTAGATCTAGCATAATTGAGTAGAGTTGCATGCAATCCTAGAAATGGGACGATATAAATCTACCAGATTAGAGTCAAATCTAAGAGGGGAATCCATAGATCAAGTTAATGTGATAATAGGGGTTTTAATTAGAAAGAAATTTCAATTAATCAACCTAGAGTCAGTTGCTCTTACACTCAAAAGAGATATTAACATAATTTAGGGATTTCTACGGATCAATATACTAGTGAGTAAATTGTTTAATTTAGATTCATAATGATAGATAAAGTCTAGGTGGATTCTTTCCTGTGTATTGTTTCTCTCATTGGTTGTTATTCATTTATTTTCCTGATTTATTCTCTGTTGAGTTCTTTAGTTAAATTAATTTAGTAATTTTAGTTTAAACCAATCACTCCAATTTGTCAACTAAATAATAGGAAAATAATAATTACTAGTACTTTTAGTCATCGTGGATATGATATCTCTACTCACCATAGCCATACAATTTATCGATAGGTGCACTTGCATTTGTCGTATTTTTAATTAGTCACGTGACACATCACAATTTCATTTATTGTAATTTTTATGAAAAAACCAAAAAGATGGTATTTAATGTTCAATTGAAGAACTATTTAATTATAATTTGCTCCTTTCCCATTTGGTTTGGTTTCTTGTTACATTACCCTACACGTCCAGTACAATTTAAGATTTTTATTTTCCTTCCCATTTAAGTAATTGGCTGACTTCTTTTATTGGTGGTTAGATTTGATGCATGGGTTTTAAATTTTCTATCAGTGTTCACTTTTCTTCTTCTGTTGTCGGCCAAATATAAAAAAAGTATTTTTTAAAAATTCAAATATATATATAAATCATAGAAAATTTAAAAAATAGTATAAAATAATGTGAACGCCCTAAGACTTGCAAGCCACAAGCCCAAAACAAAATTCCCATAAGTATTCTGCTAAGCAGAAATTAAAAAAAACCCCTAACACTAAACCAATAATCTTAAACAAAGATAAACAACCAATCCAAAAATATGTCACCTATGAGAGTAACGTGGGGCCGCTTCGAGGAGACTATTGGAGCATAGTTCTCTCAAACTCTTGCAGAACCAGGAGATGTTCACGGCCATATGAACATACCCATGAGAACTAAAACCTTACCAGGGAGGTAGTTCTGTGAGGTATATCATCGTTGACACAAATGGTAGCATAGTTCAAGGCCATCGCATCTACTGGTCAACTAGTAAAGTAAATATACTTTCACAATGGAAGGTTCAAGGGTTGATGCCTACCTATCCTATGAAACTATTGGTTATAGATTCTATCACCACATCGAGTCAATTTTTTTCATTAAAAGTATCAATTTCATTCATGTGGGGGATTGTTGGAAAAAAATAAATTTTTGGAAGCTTTGAGGCATATTCAACGGTATATCATATGTTCAAAACGGTTGAATAATGAATGAGAAATTGCTTATCAAAGTAAGCTATTTGTGAATTATGTTGAGGAAAATGGAAAGCTTAGTTTCACATTGGTTAGATATCAAATGTGGACTATGTTTATATATATGAACCAACTTAGTGGTTATTTAATAACTAAACTAATGCTCTCCCTCGCACGCAACCAATACGTAAGTTTATTTTTCCTCAGCAGAGCTTATTTCTCCAAATTTTGTTTGGAATTAAAAGGACAGATATTAAATTGAGTTTAATGACTCCTTTAATTCAGTCATTAATTTGGGTTTTTAATGGCTCCTTAATTCATAGGCGCTAATGGCTTCATTAGTCAAAATTTCCAAAAGTTCTTTCATTTTGAAATTTTTTTTATTTCAACCGAAATAATTTGTAGGATAAAATACACACTAAAATTTTCTCTATTCTTCTTGAAAAAAATTCGAGATCTTTTCCTTGCATATTTCAAACCTATTTTCGGTGATAGAAAAAAGCTAACCTACAGTTGATTGATCACTACAACCATGCTCATCTCGTTGTTGTATCTTGGCAGACAATCGACCAACGTTTCTCCAGCACCGAAGGAGCGACCAACGTACTAAAAGTAAAAACCGTTCACAGATTTTGTTGAAAGCCAATGCAACTTCTATTTAAAAACCAAATTTATCATTTAAGATATATTTTCTTTGGAAGATTCTAGAATATATATAAAAAAACAAAAAATAGGATATTTTCTAAAAGATTATATATTATACATGAACATTCTAGTTATTAGATATTTTAAAATTAATGGTGAGGATGTTGACATGTGTCAACAATCCAAAGGTCACTAAATTCTATAAATAGGGGTAAGAGCTTTCATTTTTGGTGTGTGTGCAATAGAGGAGTGTGTGTCATATTATAATTATATTGTGCATTAATAAAAGTGTTCTTTTCTCTTGTAATTGTAAATCTTAGTTAATCCTTAGGTTTCTAAACACTTAGTGCACTTGGGTTAGCTGTTATATATGGTCGGCTCTGCCGCCTAAATGATATATGGTCGGCCCTACCACCTGAGTATTATAGCGCACTAAGAAGTTAGAAAATAAAAGGTTAACAGACTTCACACAGTTGGTGCAATATTATTTGTAGGTCCAAGGTCTTCTATAGTAGGTGTGTTGGGCTCATCGAGTTCCTAACAAATTTTAATTAGATTTTGTTTTCCATTGAAGTTGAAAAATACTTTTCAACAAAAATCATGATTTCGAACTAAAACATTTGAGTAAACAAGCCGCTTTTCAAACCAATCTTTGATTTTAAACTAGGATATTAACCCAAGTTAAAAAACCAAAATTTTTAACTTTTGACTTTTGAAAAAGTTCTCTTCAAGGAAATTACTTTTTTATCCCCTCATTAATTCTTTTACTTTACAACATCATGTCTAAAATAAATATTTTATTTTATTTTACCAAAAACAACTTTTAACAAAAATGATAAACTCTATCAAAATTTTTAAAAGCAGTTTTGTGAAATACTTTTTTCGCAATCATTTTTCAAAATCAATTTTCTTCCATAACCAATTATTAAATTAAATTAGGAGACCTTACTTTCTTTATCAATCGGTTAATCCGATTGTGAATATCTTCACTATTTTCGACACAATTTTCCCTTTGATAAGCTCTTCCAAGTTGTATTTTTACTTTTCAGCTCTGGTGGTTGTTGGGACCGATCCATGAATATTGTTTGTGCCTTCATTTGAAACGAAAAGAACTAACTTTCTTGGATTTAAAATGAAAATAACAGAAAAACACAAATGATTTGTAAGTCAAGGACATCAAAATCTTCTTTCAAATTAGCAAAACAAGACCATATGGAACGATATTGACTCAAAGTAAAGAAATTATACAAAATCAAAGCAAGATATGATATTGAATTAGTAAATTCAACTGTGCGTACTTCTACTACAGTGAAGAGAACAGAGAGCAGGGTCGGGTGTCCAAGAATAAAACTAAAGAAACAAAGGAATTCTGTAGTGAGATGGAATTAAAAATAAGGCTAACTTCCATTAACAGAACTAAACAAACCTGTTTTCCAATTGCATTAACAGAAACTAAATAGATTAGATTAACAGAATTAACGAACTTTCTTATCTGAAAAGCTTAGAAGATTAAGACACTAGCTGCATGAGTATTTTCTTTTCTTAAATTATCAAAATATATGAAATTTTCTATAAAAGTGTTTTTTAATAATTTTGCATAAATGATATCTTATCACTTCTAAATTTAATAATTTTAATAAAATTTAGGGGGAAAACCCCTTAAAAAATAAAAATAAAAATAAATATTAAAATTAGGAAATTTTTATTTATTTATTAGGTAGAACCATGATGATAAATAATCAATAATACAACGGTGGGTAAGTGTTTTTACTTGTGTTTATCGTGACAACTCTTATTCATTAGCATTGTTATACACTTTTAAGTGTTCATTTCCACTTATAAATTAAAGATAAATTGAGTTGAGAGAGAACTTAATTGTACAAATGTGAAATTACACAGTGTGTTTAAGGGATTATGCTTAAATTTATTCTTTATACCATGATATTTATAATGGGTTCATTTATGGTTAAATGCCCAGAAACTTAGGACAAATTTCGGATTTTGTAAATATTTTGTTTTCTTTATTTTTATTATTGTGCAATGTATGCCAACTTATGAAAGAATACATTTCTGCCTTTCAGTGCTCTATGTACTGTTTTAACACAAGGTAGCATAAATGATTATCATACATTATTTTTCAACTTTGTTAATCTAACCTTTTGCATTTAGATACATTTGGTAGATTACCATTTAATCAAATCACTTCACTTTAAGGGTAAACAAAAAAATCCTTAAATTAATTAAACTGAAATGAATTGTATAGAAATAAAAGATGAAATGAAAGATAAAGCAATAGTGTGTACACCGCATATACTTGTGGTTTAATTTTTAATTAATAGACACATCTCAGCATAAGAATACTTTCTTATTATTTTTTGATGTATTCATTGAAAATATGCAATACAATGTATTCTAAAGACAAACTAGATTAGTTATGAATTATCTGCATTCACTAAATTACTATTTACTTAAATACGATTAAAATGTGTTAATAATTTTAATAGTCATCACACACACACTTTTGAAAATCTTTCATGCAAATTTTTTTTATATAAAATTGATTGAGTTTCAAATGTAACATATTTTAGTTTCATTCTTAGTACATGTTGGATGATTATGTGACATTAATTGCGAATTATATACTTCTTATTATATATATATATATATTTATGTTTTGATGCTTAATAGAGCACTTGAGAGCAATAGGAGTGAGAACCAGGTGAAAATTAAAATATTGGAGCAATCCGGAAACTAAACACATGCAGCAGAATTTCACACGGGCAAACCACAAGACCATGTGACCCATAGGGACGTATGGATTTTGGGAACCATGTGCACTAACAGTTGGAATTGTCGATTTTTAAGTTTGTTGACACTTTAATAAAGTACAAATAAGGAAATAAAAGAGGAAAGTAGCCGTCAAGAGATAGCATGAAAATTACCCAAAGAACACCATTGAATTCAATTTCCAAATAAATCTCCATTAAAAATTTTAAAGGTTATATTGCATTTTTTTGTGTTTATTCGTGCAATTATGAACTAGTTCTCTTAACACCGATGGGAAATGAACCCTAGGATGGATTCTATTGTTTGATTTCTATTTTTATACAATAAAATCTTCGTCTCTTTGTTTTCAATTATAAATGCTTAATCGTTTTTGGGTTGATAATTCTAAAGTGTTGGTTCATGTTTGATGTTCATAAGTTTGAGGTTGAATAGATCAATCTTTTGATTAAATCTTGCATAATTGAATGGAGTTGCATGCAATCCTAGAAATAGAACGATATAAATCTATCGGATTAGAGTCAAATCTAATAGGGGATTCATAGAGCAAATTAATTGAATAATAGGGGTTTTAACTAGAATTTTTTTTTCAATTAATCAACTTAGAGTTAGTTGTTTTTATACTCGAAAGAGATATTAGTATAAATTAGTGATTTTTACGGATCAAATAACTAAGAAAGAAATTGCATAAATAGATTGAGAATCATAGATTAGGTATTGTTTTGTCACTTAGTTGATATTTGACTGTTTTTGTGCTTTATTCTTTGGCCCATTCATTAGTTAATTTAGCTGATAATTACTAATAATTGTAGTCCTTCGATAGGTGTACTTACCTTAGTCAAAAATATACTTTTAAGAAAAATAAAAAATATATGTTTTAAATATTAAAAAATCCATCCCAGCACGCCAAAAAATAAGCCTAGTATTGAAAATATTTCAATTCAAACTCAAACTTAGAGCTTGGACCTCAAAGTGAAACATGAGTTAAAAGCTAATTTTGTTGCTTGCGAGGCAAAAGAGGAATTCAATCTTGGTCTCAAATACGATTATTATATTGAAAAGCATAAACTTCATAAAAAGCTTAACAGTCGGGGGCAAGCACATTGATGCTGATGCTTCCCCAAGTCAAGGGCAAACAAATTAAAGTTTTATCTAACGGTAGATTTTGCGGCACGGCTTCAACAGTGAAACAAGCATTTGCTTTGGGGAAGCTATTTTTTTTGCAGTCGAATCGGGCAGATTTTGAATAGCAAAATGGGCAAACAAATTCTTCTTCAACAGATCATCATCAAATCCAACTTCAAAACCATATTTCTTAGCGCAATTGAGCGTGGCACCCCACTTTTTCAACGTATCCCAGTCCAAATACTCCAGACAAATCTTCCATCTCTTTGATGGCAGAGCAGACCAGAACTTGAACAGGGGTATGGGAAACATTAGTAGCTTTTTCACGAGCTTTTTCAATTCAGAGCGCAATAGGTTGGAGGTAGTCTGGAGTTTTTCCCCACAGGGTGGTCTTTAATGCTTGTTCCAAGACTCGGACATCTTTGTATTCCACTTTGTTGTTATCTTCGTCGTGAAGTTGGTTCTCCAAATCAATCCATTTTGAAAATAATTCTTCACGAGTTGGCTTCATCCACGGACGTGCAAAATATGACTAAAACAACAAACACGGAAAACGTCAAAAATTCAGAGCAGTGAAATCAATTCTTTGCTAACTTGGAAACACGGATATTGAATACTCAAATATAGATTTCATTCACCGCATGAATGGCGAGACTGTTGTGTACATGATTACATAGAAATCAATTGATGAGATTTTATGTGTGGTTACGTATTTGAAAATTATTAAACATGAAATTCCAAAGAGATTATTACATTTATTTGTTACTCTATTTTCGAAATTTACGTTTCCAAATGCTAATTCTTTCTGTTCAGTAGATTATCAACATGGACAGTATAACATTGATTTCCTCCTCTCTCTCTCTCAAGCCCGAATCTACTAATTGCACCTCCTCAACATGAAATCAAACTTGGTAAATAGATTCTAATCATTAGCATACCTCTGGTGATCGTCGATCTAGTTTTCCAAATAGATTCTAATCATTGGCGTGCTTCTGATCGTTGTCGATCTAGTTTTTCAAATAGATTCTAACTATTAACGTACTTTTGATCGTTGTCGACCTAGTTTTTGAAATAGATTCTAATCATTGACGTGCCTCTGATCGTTGTCGATCTAGTTTTTCAAACTTCTAAAAGAGATTTTAATCATTGACGTACCTTTGATCGTAGTCGATCTAGTTTTTCAAACTTCTCTCCTACTTGAAGCAATCTACGCTTCGCCTCATCTTCTGCTAATACATCGTCCTTGTACTTGCCCTCAGTTTCTTGGAGATCAGATAGCACTGGCCATTGCGTTTTGATTTGATCAAGAGAGCTGAAAACTTGTTCAGAAGCTTTCAGCTGGCCCGATTCCAACAAAGCCGCCAAAAATACACACAGAACAAGTATTAAGAGACAACATACAGAGATTGTCGAATATTATCCATTTTGGAAATAAAAACCGGATTTTCTTTTCTTTTCTTTTCTTTTCTCCTAAAGAAAGCTTTGTTTACTTGCCGAGATGCAAGAATTTTCAGATGGTAGCCGTCTTTAGATATTTATCCGTCTGGAGGGAGCAAAAGCAACCCTTACGGAGAAAAGCAGCTTAACCCTTGCATCATAAGGCACAGTCCTTGCTGGGGTTATTTTAGGTTATTGAAACACACACAGAAATGTGAATTGAATATGATCCACTAGTAAGTTTAATTTAAAAAATTACCCTCTTTATCCGTCTGTTGGTTAGGATCAATGTGATTAGCAAAAAAGAAAAGAAAAAAAAGTTGGGTCTCTTTAATTTGAACCCTACTACTTGAAGAGGAATATATATGATTGTGAAATGAAGTTAGCAGGCCAACTCACGCGCGAGATATGCTACAGTAAGCCAGCGCCAGCGAGTGAAAATGTTAGATTTTTTTTTATTGTTATAAAATAATTAATTAAATAAAATAAAACTTAAAGTAAATAGAAAATTTTCTGGTCTCCTTTTTTTCATCTATAAAAGAGCTATATATAAGTCATTGACATTCAATGCAAAATAAATGAATGAAGCTTTTTTAACAGCTTCATTAACACGTACATTAAGCATCTTTAATAATAAATGAGGGGTTTTAACTCATTACTTTCATAAATGTTTAAAGGTTATAGACATCCATTTAATGTATTTGCAATATTTATTTATTTTTACTAAAATCGGGTGGGCTTGGAAGAGGTTTTTTTTTTTAAAGGTTGAATATATTATTAGTATTTGTATTTTGACAAAAATTTGAGATTTAGTCTTTATCCTTAAAAGGGTAAGAAATTAAATTATCAAACTATGTTGATTTAGAAATTCCAATTTAATCATTAAAATTGTAAGTATTTTTTGTTAAAATTTGCCAATTTGACTTGTTGGTTATGCTTCTCTCCTGTGATGTGTCATATGATTGACGAAAAATAAATATGTTAACTTGACAAATTTTAATAGAAATTATCAACGATGATAATAATTAGACTAAGATTTTTAAATTGATAAAACAAAATATTAAAATTTTAATTTTAGAGTATAAAGACCAAATTCAAATTTTATAAAAGTACATAGATTAATTTAAATATATATATGGAAAAAACTGGTTACTATTATCCTGCATCCTTCCTTTAGCCCCACCTACAACCTCCCTAACTTCCCTAACCTGGCCTAGACGTTGTGGCCGGATTTTAAAGGTTACATTGGCCACCGAAATGACCTAGTAAAATTATCTAGATTAAAAATTACTATTCTGTCCAATTTTTAGAAAGAATTTTAGGATTGCCAAAATGTCAAATTATTAAGTCAAACAAACTTAAAGTTCAGTTATTAAAAATCATATCATTTTAAAGAAAATTTATTTGTTTTCATCATTTTGCCTTTAAAACTTTATTTCAGTATTACACAGCGGAAAAAAGTGACGCCTTTAATTTTTGTATAAAAATTCATGTTTTATGCCATATTAAACTGAATATTAGATTTATTCAATTTTTAACTAAAATTTCATGCATACAAAAGCCAAATAAACAACCCATGTCACAGTCCATATTTAACAAGATTACATCCCCAAAATAAAACCATAATAAATAAAGAAAAATTAAAAAAAACTTTATTAATAAATCTAAGAGGAGACCTCCATATGTCGAGTCCGATCTTATTCTTGAGGGTTATCTGTAGGAAGTAAACTAAGGGGTGAGCTTGAAAGCTCAGTGTGAGTCTTAATAGAAACAAACAATAGTTTTGCATTTAATCAAACATATTCACACTAGGGCACAAAACCAACAATAACAATGTGCAAAAAAGATCGTGGCAGTTCAGTACACAGCGCATATGCATGGGCATGTTCAAATGTAAAATAGTGCAACGTTCCTACTCACCCATTCGCTACACACCACGAGTTCCTAGAACCTATCATAAGAACACCAAAAACAATAAGAGTCGAAACTCGATGTGGATAAACCAGTAGTATCAATATACAATTAAATTGCCAATAGTTTACAGAGAAGCTACTAGTAAGTTGCAATAAGTCGTCGATATACCAACAATACTCCGGGACGCAGATATACTGCTTAACAATAATGCAGATAAACTGCTGGTACTCCGCGGAACTCTTCCGTCACCCATCAAATCTCAAAACCCATGCAATGTATAATGACATGTAATAGTGAAACATATCATGCTTAATCGGTAACAATTTCAGTACGGTGACTTGCTAAACATGCATTCAGTATAACAGTATCAGTGCTGTACATGCATTCAGTTTATCAATATCAGTGTCATGCTTTTCATGCAACCAATATATACAATAAAACAGTGACATGCTTTTACATGCAAACAATAAACAATATCAATCAATCAATTTCCAAAAATCATTCATTCGACTTACCCTTAAAGCACTTACACAATCAGTTAGTCACGTTAGAAGTCCTACAACATTCGACCAATACTATTTGGGCACTTATTTCATTCAGTCAAATACAATGCATGTATTACACCACAAATACAATTCATTTACATTTATTGTTTCAAAGAATCTTCAAACTCCTAATTCTAATTCTATTCCAAGTTTTCTCCAAGGACGAATTCCAACTCTGCCATCTTCATTGAAATGGTGCCTCCTTTAAGAGAATAACTTAGTTGGAGAAATCCCTTCCCCAATATGCAATTTGAGTTCCCTTATAATTCTCTCTTTATATAAGAATAGTTTGCGTGGAAGAATTCCGAAGTGCATTGGAGATTGGAGTTCTTTTTTGAATAATTATTTTCACGGTAAAATACCAAAAGGTTTTGCTCAAGGTTGCAAGTTACAAAATTTTCAAATCAACAACAACCAATTAGAAGGATCACTACCACAATCTTTGGCTAATTGCAAAGATTTGAAACTTATCGCCATTGAGAACAACAATTTAAATGATACTTTCTCGAACTGGTTAGGAAATTTGGATCATCTACAAGTTCTTATCGTGGGATCGAATAGATTCTATGGCCAAGTGGTTAACTCTAATGTTATTGTTTCCTTCCCTCATCTGCATGTCATTGATCTTTCTCACAATAATCTCAGTGGCTACTTACCTATCAAGTTTTTGGAGAATTTGCATGACGTTAGAAAAGGGACTGAAAAGAAAGGTAAACCGGAGTACATGATGAACTCACCAGTTAATGGAACGGGGTATTAGTATGTGGGAGGTTTATCTTTCATGGCAAAAGGGTTGGAAATGGAGTTTGAATCACTATTAACCAGCTGGATGGTTTTGGGTTGTAATTTCCAGTCCATGATTTTAGTTTTTGGCCAAAAAGAAAACAAAAATTGAGTTGAAGTGGAGAGTTATAACTCAGGATTTGCTTTCTTAATTGTATAAATAAATAAATAAATAAAAAGGGCGGTTGTTCATAAAGAGAACAAGTTTCGCGCAAAAACGAAGAACATCCTATAACTTAATTGTCAACCGGCCTTCATCTTTAATTGGACTCAAATTGTTAAATTGAGCTTAATTTATTTTTAGAACTTGGCTTATAGTTTGGGTTAAAATAGAAAATATAATGCAACAAATAATTAACTTAATATAAACAAAAATAAAGGTAAAAGTTATCTTTTAGGGCATAGTACAATAAAGGCCCATTTTTGAAATTATTTATGGAAATGGGCTACTTCTAAAATTAATTTCGGATATAGACTGAAAATTCAAAAAAGCACTGGCATGAACGCATTTTCAGGGGATAACCCAGAAAAACGCTTCCACATCAGCACTCTTTTCCTTGTGTCGAGAAAAAGCATGCTGACATTGATATGCTTTTGCCGGTGCTCGAACAAAACTTTCAAAAAATGTCATTGTTTTAAAATATTACAAAAATAGAGCAATATTTTAAAAATTTATTAGAATAAGCCTTTATAAAGACCCATTGCGGCAGCAACATTTTTTATTTTATTTTTTGATGCCACCAATTAATATGAAAATAAAACTTACAAAATAAATCTTTAAATAGACCTAAAATCTCATTTCCCTTATTTTCTTAAGTAATGTGAGATATGTGTATATATAGATTCATGAATAGGTTTGCAACTTATTCCTAGACAATGTGGGATTCCTTCCTCTTTTAACTAACAACATAAGATTAAAGGCTGCACTATATTTTATAATTTTTTTACAAAACAATTTCTATTTTTTATATTTTGTTAACATTTTCTCATTTTATAAAATTATCTTTTGAGATCTTTAACCTTGTTGCATTTTAGAATTGTTAGCATATATAAAAGGACCATTAAAAAGAAAAGAACGAATTGCACATATGAAACTTGTACATGCAGTAACATTCTATTCAATTTTAAATGTTTGAAGATAATATCCATTCATTTCTAATTTTTAAAATAATTTTCCATTATTTCAATTTAGAAGTTATACTTTTAATTTTTTATTTTATTTTATGTTATGAATGTTTGATTAATGAATAAATGGTGAGTATTTGGTACTCAAATAGTATATATTTTTGTAATTTTAAAAATTTGATATCTCTTCTTTTAAATATTTATTTTTTAATATTTTACTATACTCATTAATTTTTTAACCCTAATTTTAATTTAATTTTCATCACCTAATGAATGCTGATAAATTTATTTCAGATGTATTTTGACTAGATAGATAATCTATTTAAAAATAGTATATAATTATGTTAAATAAGTTTTTTTTTATAGAAATATATAATATACATAAAATATAATAATTATTTTTCATATTTTTACATCTAGATTAAATTACATTAGTAGCCACTTAACTATGATTTTTTGGCTATCGAATTATAAAAACTTACAAAATGATCATTCAACTATTAGTAATTTTTTAAATATTTATTTTTAATATTTTACTATACTCATTTTATATTTTATATTTTTTTACTTATAAAGTTTAAAAATTTTATTTATAATGTAACAAATGTTAACTTTTTGAAAAAAAAATTAAACTCTATAAGTAAAAAATATATATATAATATAGTGTAGCATTTAATATGTTGTTAGTTAAAAGAGGAAGGAAACCCATATTGTCTAGGAACAAGCTGCAAATCTATTCATGAGTTTATATATACACATATCTCATATCCCACATTGCTTAAGAAATTAAACAAAGGAAATGAGACTTTGGGTTTATATAAAGATCTGCTTTGTAAGTTTTATTTCTACATTAATTGGTGGCACCAAAAAATAAAAAAATGATTTTGCCATTTTGGGTCTTTAAAAAATTTTATTTTTGTAAATTTTCAAAAACTTGGTCTATTTTTATAATATTTAAAAAAAGGACCTTTTTTAAAAAGTTAGTCTAAGCATGGACTAAAGTGTGTTCACGTCAGCATGCTTTTATCTGACACAAGGAAAGAAGTGTTTTTTTGAGTTATCTCCTGAAAATATGTCTATGCTAGCGTGTATTTAGGTTTTCGGTGTATATTTATAATTATTTTTAAAAGCGACTCATTTTCATAAATAATTTTGAAAATTAACAGGCGCTGATCTTTTAGGAGGCAGAATTTTGTTTTCAAAAAGAAAAGACTAGTGTAAATGGCAAAAATCAAATGCAGACAAACACAAAATAACGAGTCTAATTATCTAGATCTAAATTTTATATTTTTATAATATTTATTTTTTATTAAAATATATTTTAAAACATCCTTAACAATTAAACAATATTAGGAACGGTGGAGATGCATCATGTGTGTCACATATAATTTTCTGTTCTTGCTCTGGCCATGCTTACCACCGTTGTTGAAATGATGGTAGTGAGGAAAATATTTGGTGCATTGTCGGTAAAGTTTTTAAACTTCATAAGAAATATTAGAGGGTAAAAAGTGTCTTATAGGATATGATAATTTTTTTTTTAAAAAAGAGAGACATAAAGCAATTTTCTAAGACTGCTTATGGAATAAAAAAGGTACACTGTTAGTATACTAAATACTCACCCTAATATAAATATATATATATTTTTCATATCCCAAAAATCGGGCTTGTGAAGCGAGAGTGGTCACATCTTGATTTTTAAGACTATCTTTGTGCGTCTATATAAAAATAAGTTATTGGTCTAATGGTTAGTAAAATTGTCCTTGAGGCCCGAGTTTGATTCCCTTCACTCGTATCATTTTTATTATTTTATAAATTTTGCTTCAAACCTTAGTAAGCGTCATACCCTATTTAAAAAAAAATGTTGTAAAAGTTTAAGCAAGAATGAGTTTTGGCTTAGTGGTTAAGAATTAGTGTAGCTTCTCTTAAGACTAGAGTTCAATTTCACTCTATTGTGAAATTTTTATTCAGTATTTTTGCCCCCTAGTGTGCCGCTTCTTGCATAAAAAAATCCTATTATATAACATATTTTTTGTTGTTTTCAACCTCTTTTAATCATTTTTGCTTCTGTATTGCCGCTCCTCTTTTCTTCCTCGTGTCGCCCCTAAAAACTCCACAATTTTGCTATTGTGCCGCCCCATTTGTCATCAACTCCCCTTGTTTCCTATTTTTTTGTTCATTTCATCTTCTACCCCTATAGCCGAATTTTTGCTACTGATTTTTCTGTTATTTTCGCCTGCCCCTTTGATTCTCTTCTTCTGCTCTCTGTTTTTCCTGTCATCACGAATCTGATCAAGTATCGTAAGTGCAAAATTTTTATTTTATTTTCTTTTAAATATATGTTGCTCTCTTCTTATTTAGTCACAACATGGCCGAATAGAGCTTCTTTCGTGGCCGATTCTCACAAGTTCTTTTAGTTTTGTGTTTTGGTGATGCAAGATCTAGATCCAACCCATTCAGATTAGCAATAACTTTGGTAAACTGTTCGCAATTCCATCGTAAGCCAAATAGAGTAAGTGTTAATTTTTAACTTCAGATCTAAAAATTTCGGTTAATATAACTAGTTTGGTCGAATCTATATGGGTGTTAAAAGGGGCTGATTTTTAATGATTGATCTCTATTGGGTACAAGTTTGGTTGGATCTAGTTACATCTAAAACATAGGAGTTGCAAAAAAGTGATAGTGTTAGGATTAGAATAATCAGGTGTGTGTCCTATTCATAAGTGAATCATGTAATTTGGTGATAATCGAATGCATGTGTATATAAATCATGTTGAACCGAATTTGTATGTATGTACCCTTAAGTTTTGGCTGAATGTATAGTGTCCTCCAAAGTAGCCGAATGTGATGTGTGTTAATTTGGGGTGCTTGTCAAATGTGTTTATGTTTATTTTATAGTTGGTCCAATGTGCCTAAGGGCTTGTTTGCTATGACTAAGCATGTATAGACTACTAATGTAAGATACGGTATTGTTATCACATGTTTATTGAATGCATGAGGACATGCTGATGCTTCTGTGTCTACTGATTGCATGACTGAAAACATGTCACTGTTTCTGTATTTATTGATTGCATGAAAGGTATGCCACTACTACTGATTTATTGATCGCATGTTAAAACATGCCGCAGTTTTGCATTGTATCTGATTCTATCATGTACGTTATGCCATTCTATTACATGGGGTTGGGAAGATTGGTGACAGGGGAGTTCTGTGGAGTTATGGCGGTTTATCCACAAATATGGGAGTTTTGGTGGTCAATCTGCAAATATTGGAGTTCTGGCAGTATAGCCGTAACATTAGAGTATTGTTCGGAGTTCTGGCTATTCATCTATAAACTTTTTACTGGCAGTTTAACCGCAAATTACTGGTAGTTTATCTGCAAATATTTACTATTACTAGTGCTTTATCCACAATGAGCTACAGCTCTTACTGTTATGGTGTGTGTGGATGAATGAGTTCTAGGGAACTCATAGTGTGTAGCGGATGGATGAGTAGGAAATTGTACTAACATTCATGGACATATACGTTCTGAGAACTCTGTGATTCTGTATATTCTGAAACACTGTGATCTGTAACATTTTTATTACTGTTATCTCTGCTTACTTGCATGCTTTTGAGATCTTTGGTTCACTGATTTCTTCACACTAAGCTTTCGAGCTTACTCTCTTAGTTTACTCCCTATTGATAACCCTCAAGGATAAAATAGACTCAGCATACGAACGTCTTGTCTCAAATTTTTGGTTTAAAATTATAGTTTTTATCACTATTCGTGTCTGTAATATTTTTTATGCGAATTGTGGCATGGGTTCGATATTTTGGTATTTTGCATGGGGTAAACTACCAAAATAGTCACTTTTGTTTGCCTTGGTTACATTTTAGTCACTTATGTTTGAAATGTTACGTTTTAGTCACTTACGTTATCGTGTTGTAACATTTTAGTCACCGAGTCGTTAATTTTAGACAATGGTGTAACAGTAAGTTGATGTGGCACGCTAAATCATCATTTCAAACGAAATTTTTAGGTTAAATTCTACAATTGGTCCCTATATTTTTTCATTTTCAACAATTTAAAAATTTTCTTTTATGTTCTTCCAACTTTTTTTTCCATTCTCTTATGCTTCTCCCTCTATTTTCCTCCCTTCTTCATTTCTTTTAACATAGTTTTTCTATGCTTTCCATTTGTAATTAGTTCTCAAGCTCGCCTCACTCGAAAAAATTAAATTGTTCAAAAAAATAAAACATAAAATAACCACGTTGAAAGAAATGGAGAAGGGAGGAAAACAAAGGGAGAAACATAAGAGAATGGAAAAGAAAGAAAGTTAAAAAAACATAAAAGAAAAAATTAAATTACTTCAAACGAAAAAATATGAGGACCGATTGTATAAATTAACCTAGAATTTTTGTTTGAAATGATGATTTAATGTGCCACATCAGTTTACTGTTACACCGTTAACAGAAACTAACGGCTCAGTGACTAAAATGTTACAACGTGATAACATAAGTGACTAAAATGTAACCTGTACCAAACAAAAGTGACTATTTTGATAGTTTACCCTTTTGCATGCATTATCATTAAAACTAGTTTAGTTAAATAATTGCACGAACCTGCACATTGGTGTTTATAAGCATGTAAATTTTTTTTTTTAATAATAATGAACTAAGATCATTGTATTTTCGGTTGCAAATTTGTTCTTGAATTTCTAGAAAGTAAATTAAAAATAAAAAATGTTTCCAAAAGTAATAAGAACTTTTATATCTGAGTCTTAATCAAACTTGGCATAAATTAATGTTTTTATAAAACAAAGAGAAGCAGCCCACTACAGTTTTTCCGAAAATAAGTAAATGTTTTAAAAAGAAAGTAATTAAGTTTCTAATCTTGTTTCTTTTTTTGGATCATTTCGATGACCAATGTAGTCTTCGGAATCCGACAATAAATACTGGGCCGGGTTAGTGAGGTTACAATATTTTTAGAAAAATATAGTTTTTAAATTTTATAAATTTTTAAAACATTAAAAAATTTATAAATAATATAAATAATGTTCAAAAAGTTAAAAAAATAAATTTAATGAAAATCATTTAAAAGTTAAGTCTAAAACAAATCTAGACATATTGTTGGCAATATTTACATTTAATTTTAACAATTATTTGTCCACATTCATTCAAAACAAATTTTCCAAATTAATAAGAAAGAAAATAGACGAAATTGGAAAGACCAAATGCTCGTTTCCAAATTTTCTAAATTTTATAAAATATATTTTAAGTTGAAATTATTTATTTATGTTTTACATATTATTAAAATTGAGAATTTAATTTCAAATATACAAAAAAAATTAATAGATTTTGTAAATATGAAAGGTTGAATTTGTTGAATATTTGTTTAGAATTAAGATTAAATTGGTAGGATTTGAAAATGGTTTAAATAGGAGTTACCAAAACATAATAGATCAAAAATGTTAGTGACAAAATTTTTTTAAAAAAATTGTAGTTAAATTAACAAGATAAAAGCCTATTAACAAATGGAAAACTAATGATGTTTACCAATGGATGAATGGCGAAACAAGATTTAAAGTAGAATTTAGCAGCACATGATTTGATTCGGTTTATCAAACAAAGAATAATTGAAAACGGAAACTAACGGTAAAAGTTGGAAAGGATAGATGAAAAATAATTCATTGTTTGGCGCAAACGTCAATAATGCAGTCTTAAAATAACATTTCTTATGGAAAGCTTGATTGAAATTAACGGTGAAAAAGGACGCCACTTTACAAATTCATGTTTGAATGGAAGAAAGTGTGAAAGGCAGCCCAATATGAGGGAGATAAATAATGGCTCAACACATGAAAAACACCAATGTAGGTCCATTCAACCAACTGGGACTCATCAATTCATGTGACTAATTTTGAAATTAGATGTTCGATTCATGTTAATAGAAAGAATTTGGGAGCAACCATGAAGAATATTTTGAGGATCTCCGTCAAAAAGGTTTCAATTAACCAAAGTCAGGGTCTCTTTTTGTCGGGATGCTTAAACCTAAGTCTTGCATCGGGGAACACAATAATTGTAAGCATTTCTCACTCATTACTACTACAAAGGATTTATGCTGTGCTTAAATCTTTAGAGTCAATGCAGATTTATGCTGTGCTTTATCTTTGTTAATGCTATTGAATTATTAGTGCTACTCTTCAACTTGAGACTAAGGCTTCTATTGTAGGCTTTGCTTTTTTTTTTCCTTATAACATGGTTGGACCCACAAGATTGTACATGTTTCTTACTCAAATTATGAGTCAATGGATGCCTTACCTAAATCCTTAGAATCAAAGTATTTAAAGAATATTGAACTAACATTAGAAAAGTACTAAACTTGGTTGTTTCTCTCCTTATGATGCGCCTTACACCCATATCCAACCTTATGGCAAAACCAAGCTTCCTCCCTCCGTTTATGTTTGGGCTGCTATTCGCAACCTTTGGGGTTATTTTGTCTGCAAAATATTCTAGCATCACCGTTGATCAATCTGCTCTTCTAGCACTAAAATCTCATATAACCCATGATCCTCACAATTTCTTGGCAACCAATTGGTCTACTTCTACCTCCGTTTGTAGCTGGATTGGTGTCACATGTGGATCTAGACACCATAGAGTCACTGCTCTAAATTTGTCAAGCATGGACCTCACAGGCACCATTTCTTCTCAACTGGGAAATCTATCTTTCCTTGCTTGGCTTGACATTCATCAAAATAGTTTCCATGGCTCTTTACCCATTGAGTTAACTAATTTGCGTCGGATGAAATATTTAGACTTTGCTAACAATAGCATCAATGGAGAAATCCCATCATGGTTTGGTTGCTTCAGTAAACTTCAAAGATTGTCTCTGTACCTTAACAACTTCATTGGTGTTATCCCATCTACTCTAGGCAATTTGTCAAAACTAGAAATGTTGAGCTTGGGTGGAAATCAAATATCCGGTAGAATTCCAAATAGTTTATTCAAGTGCAAAGAGCTGAAGTTTTTATCATTGTTTAACAACTCCTTGGATGGACGTATACCTACAGAAATTGGAAATTTGACTTTGCTCGAGGCTTTGTCTCTTGGTTCCAACCACCTCGAAGGTAAACAATTCCTGGTTATTGTTTCATTCATTTTTATCTAATTTCTATCAACAATTGTTTTAAATAGTGAAGCGGGACTTTAAACAATAACTACTAAATTCAATGCTAGCAAAAACAAACTTAATCATAGAGTATATATATATTATTTATGTGAATTGAGCCATCAGCCAATTTAATTGGTGTCAAATCAGGCCAATTTCTTAGATAAGCTAAATGGCTTTGACTTTGCTAGAGAGTTTGAATCTTGGTAACAACCACCTCAAAGGTAAACAATTCCTGGTTATTGTTGCATTCATTTTTATCTAATTTCTACTAAGTTCAGTGCTAGCAAAACCAAACTTAATCATAGAGTATATATATATTATTTATGTGAATTGAGCCATCAACCAATTTAATTGGTGCCAAACGGAATGTAGTCAGATTTTTAATGCAGTTCCTGATTAACCCTTAGTAGCAGGTAGGAACACATCGGAACCCATAGTCACCTCCACAACCCCATGCTTGAGGAATAACTGAGTGAGATATGTCGTCAATCCCTGTTCTTTGTGAAAGATATGAATTTAGGTTTTCAGTTGTAACAGTTTTAGTCGAAAAGTCAAAGTTGGCTTATGATTGGTTGAGTTGTAATTATAACTTTCTTTTTATATTGTTGTAGTTTATTTTAGGTTCTTACAAAAGTAATGCTTGTGTCTAATGAAAAAATTATTCGTAAACAATAAAACATAGTTATAGTGTAAATCTTTAACGGTTTTATGTCAGTTCAGCCATCAACCAATTATTTGGTTTAGGAGTTTGTTTCTAATTTTCCTTCCTATTCTGGCATGTCTGTGTATTTAGCATCACATGTTTTACTAACCGCTTTCGTCAGTTCTATCCTTTTATTTTGGCCGAGAAAAAAATACTTAAAAGAAACTTCTCTAAGTGGCATAAAAGTATAAATTTTTAGAAAATTATGTTGAAAACAAAACACCTAGTCATAAACAATGAGTTATTAGATTGAATTTATTTGATACTTGTAAAAATAGAATATCAGTAATGACAATATATCGCAAAGAAAAGAGAAATAAAAATAAAGAACACACAGATTTTTACGTGGAAAGCCTTTTGGGAAAAAAACCACAGGCAGAGGAAAAGAAAATTCACTATGTCAAATTCGAATGATTCCAAGAGGAGTTTCGACTACATCTATTTATAGGTTGAAAAAAAACCTAATTCTAATCAAAGTCGAATATATTATGCTAATAAATGTTAAATATGTTATACTCATAAATACTAAATCTTCTAGAAAGAAGATGTATTTTGTTTACCTTGACTTGCAATCAATCTCTTAGAATTTAGGTCACACAACTCTAACAATACTAATAAAAATTTTAAATTTTACATTAAATTAATTTATGTTATGAATTATAATTTGGACGTATTTCTTAGCCTTTTGGAAACAACGTTTTTTTTTAAAACAAAATTATTGAATTAACATCAAACTTGTAACTAAGCTATTTCCATCCACTTGATTTGCCTTAATTAATTTTTGGTCAGCCATAGTTGATGGTATGAGAGAAATAGAATAAATAAATTGTTAATTATATGTTTTTTCATCTATTTTTAGAAATCTTATTTCACTCAAGTACATTATTCTTTCTAATAACTACTTAACAAATATAATATCATTTTTTTCATCAAAAATTTTCTTCTCCTTTGTTGTTACATTTATGTAATTCCTTTTAGTTGTCGTTCCATATTATTAATTAGCTTTACAATCTTTTTAGTTTCTTAATATATTACTTTTAGCTTAAAAAAATAGGGCAACTATTTTGAGTATAAGAAACAAATTTGAGTTACAAATTGTCAAAGGTTCAACTGTGTTCGAGTATTTATTAAAATTTCTCTATATCCTGGGTTACTTCTAAGTTAGCTATCTACGTTAAACATACACACACAAAGATAACATAGTTCTAGCACCAAGCTATTTTGACCAATTTATTTATATTTTTAGGTGAAATCCCATCAACTATTGGAAACTTGACCACTCTCGAAGCTATTAATCTTTCCGTTAACAACTTATCAGGTATAATATCTTATTTTTTCTTTTTGTTGTTACATTTATGCGATCCCTTTTTAGTTGTTATATATTATTAATTAGCTTTTGACTTAAAAAAAATCAATTATACATTTAATGCTTTAACTATTTTAACATAAGAAAAATATAGGAAATATTGGTACGAGTAAAATGAGAGCAATAATATTCTTAAAAATAATAGAGACTGCTTTTCTAAGGCAAGTTAATTCCATAAAAGTAGAAATTTTTAGAAAAATATGTTGAAAACAAAACACCTAGTCATGAACAACCAGTTATTACAAGTATTTTATTAAAACTCCTAATTTACTAAAAGTAAATTTATTTGGTGATAAGAAAAGAGTTAAATTTTACATTAAATTAGTTTAAGGTTTGATTTTTAATTAGGACCTACTTTATACCCTTTTGAATCACATTAGATTTGTAATTAGCTATTTTTTTTTATCCTTTAGATATGCCTTATTACTTATGTGTTGATATTATCGAATAGGAAAGAAATAGAGTACATGATTTCTCTTAGCTTTGATTACAGAGTACATGGTTGATATTATATGTTTCAGACTTATACCTACCCGCATTCACCCACTGTTATTGTCTCTTTAATTTCTCTTCTTCACACAACTCCCACAGTCTCACAAAATACAACCATGAAGTAGCTTTGATTTTTGACGATTTTAAGGTTTATTATAAAAATAATTAATAAATTTTGATTTTTTTGTGAAATAAATTTTGATAATTTTAATTATATATTTTAGGTGAAATTCCGTCGAATATTGGAAATCTTATTTCTCTCACAGACATCGATCTTTCTGATAACTACTTAACAGGTATAATATCATCTTTATTCTCTATTTTGTTGTTACTGTTATGCAGTCTCTTCTAGTTATAATAGTTGATGTTTTTATCATTGCATAACAACTCTTTGGAGGGAACTATGCCTATAGAAATTGGAAACTTGACTATGGCCCAATCTTTGTATTCTGGTTACAACAAGCTCATTATCATGTGAGTTCTTACTAGTTTCGTTACTGTTCAACTCCTCAGTCCCTTTTCACCTAGACTATATCCCGGGGTCTAGCGACATTTTCGGGTTCCTAGTAGTCTATATGTGCAGATATATGTGTGTGTCCATATGTGCAGATATATGTGTTTGTTTACTGATTCCTTAGCAAAAAATTGAATCAATATGCTTATCACTATTATAAACGTTTGGCTTAAAATGCACATGTGTTTTTGAAAATTTGTGGCGAGAGATAAATAGCAAGCAGTTTAGGGAAACATATTGTATGCAATAGTATCAGTTGTTTGACATTAGCTAATCCCTGTTAACTAATAAAAGTTTCTAATATATATGTATGTTCAGCTTCGATGATGTATCCTATGAACAAAACTATTAAGCGTGAACTATTTTATTCCATCTAATTTTCATCATCATTTGAACTATAAATTCGAGTATTATAATTAAAATATTTTTGGGTTGTCATAAGTACTATAAAACTAAACAAAACTTGCACATTAAAAAATAGGTAAATGAAACGGACACTAATATGCTCAACAAATAAATTAAGAGTTCGCTAGGAAAATAATTACAAATATTTACTGATTTAATTCTATGTTTCAGGTGAAATTCCTCTTGTTATTGGAAACTTGACTTCTCTTCGAGTGCTTTATCTTAGCAATAACAAATTGACAGGTATAATTTCATGTTTCTTTTATTCTTTTTGCTATTAAATTTATGCAATATTTTTAAGTAAATAAAATAAAAGTTACCTTAAAAGATTAAAACCTAGAGTCATTATTATGCATTTAGAAAATGTAAGATGTTATGAAGTAAATTAAGCAATCATTTGATCATAAAAAGGATTATATGGAACAATTACTCCACATTAGCATAGGTTACTTCTATTCAATTATCACACTTTTAAAAAATGTCAACGTTTTGTGGTATTTCTAACTCAATCAATATATATTCTATATATATATAAGCCAGAACTTCAAAACTAATAAAAATGATTGATTAAAATATCTTTTTGAACTAAAATATGTAATTTTATTAAAATATAATATATAATTAAACTCTACTAAAGTTTTAGTTTAATATTTTCATTATTAGACAGCTTAAAATAATATATTTCGACTCAAATATTTAAATGCAAACATGGGTAATAATCATTTGGTGAGGACAATGGCTTTCAGAAATCAGAAACATGACGTCCCTATGCATTTCTCCGTAGCATGGAACAACTTTTTATATAAGCAAAACCAAATGTCCTGCTTTACTAATATTCTTAAAAATAAGAAAGCGACTTACCTTAAAACTTCGTTTTATATTGCTCTACTTTTTTATGTTTTTATTTTCTTTATATACTCATATTTTTTGCTGTAAAAATAATAATTGCTAATTTGATAATCTCACCTCAAATTTACAAATTTTTATAAAGAAACTATTTGAATTGCCAAAAGTTTAGGTATGTTTAGGTATTTATTGGAACTCCACATCCTAAGTTCACCATCTACCTTATGGCAGAAATTAGCTTATTCGTCCCTTTTGATCCATCATTTTTCTTTGCTTCCCATATTTGTTCATCCATAACTTTCTTTGTTCTTGCTTTAATTAACTGAAGTGATGATTTCTTTTTGTTGGATGATTTTGAGATTTTGAGTGACATATTATGGGACCAATGTATCCAATCCTCCTCTACAATTATGAATTTTGTGTTTAGTGTTTGACAGTTTTTTTTTGGATGTTTTAGTTTTTCCTTTTTATGATCTATGCGGTGTTTTTTTCTGGCACAAAGATAAATTTTTTTTTACTATTAATAAAAATTACCATTTATAAGTAAGACTTCTAATTTCACTAAAAGTATTTTACTAAGAAAATTTATTTGATATAATAACAAAAATTTTAAATTTTATTTAAATTTTACATTGAATTAATTTATTCTTAATTTATTTATTTTTTTAAGTATTTTTTTCTTTATTCTCCTTTTTGTTATTAAATTTATGCAATCTTTTAAAGTAATTAAAATAAAATTAACCTTAAAAGATTAAAACCTTAGAGTCATTATTATGCATTTAGAAAATGTAAGATGTTATATGAAGTAATTTAACCTCGTTTGCACCACTACACTCAACAAAATTTAACATAATTTATCAAGATAAAACAATCATACATTATGTTGTAATTTAGGTTTCAAAAATGTTAACTCATAAGAAAATGTCAAGATTTAGATGAAAATTTATATCTATTTATAATCTCATATTTTTCATTTTAAATTTATATTTTTTTGGCTAAGAATTTTATAACACTATAAGAATCAATTAGAGTCATTCTCATGCATCTATAAAGGTTAGATGTTGTGAAATAGATTATTCATTTATACACTTCATCCATGTGTATACATAGCAAATATTATTTATTTACATTTTTTTCCAAATAAAATTGAAGTTATGAATATTATTTCATTCAAGAAAAAGTTATGAATATTATTGTGTTTATATTTTTTTTAATGAAATTATTTTGTATAAAAAGATAGAAGCACTCGCAAATTAATAGTTGTTACTTATATAAAAAATTAAGATTTAACCCACAAATTAGTACTTAAATTATGCCATTTTTCTTCATGTATCTGAACTTTTTTTTGTTAATAGTGATACCTAAACTATCCTCTATTATCCAATTACTCTGTTAATAGTGATATCTAAACTTTACACAAACATTCAATTAAACAATGTTAAAGAAAGAGATATAAAGAATAGAATAAAGGAAAAGAGATGCACATGGATTTATCGATGAAAGCATAGCTTTGGAACAATCTTCCCTCGTGAGAATCCCACCTTTATGCCTCATTCGACCCCTAAGCTCATAAAAAGACTCAATTTACACTTTTTATTAAATTAAAACTAAAATACAAAAACTAACTAAAGCATAACCAAAATGCTCATATCCAAGCTCTTTAAGTATGAAAAAGTTTAATCTACTACACCGAATTACGGTAGATCAAACTCCCCTACACTTAAGCCATTGCTTGTTCCCAAGCAATGGAAACATATAATTAAAATAAACAAAGAAAAAAGAATGGAAAAATAAACATAAAAACATAAAGAAAATTTTAATTGTAAAAAAAGGCAAACTAAAAAAATTTGGCTTGGTTCCTTTCTTTAAACAAGCTAGAGTTAGTGAAGATGGATGTAAATAAGAACCTCAAACCTAAACTCCCCTACACTTAACTTTTCATTTGTCCTCAAGTAAACCCAAGTCTAGACACATAGCATGCAATAAGAAGATGTCCCTTGGATTTTATTACTACTATGAACATTGTTATCAACTATTAAAGATATAACAATTCTTATCATACATGTAACTTAATCTTGATAATTTAATGTCTTGGAAACTTTTTAAAGTAAATAGGAACTAGTTTACAAATTTACATTACTAACAAACTAGAAGTAATTCCCACAACCAAATGTTTAACAATATCACTGTTAACATAAATCAAATAGATATATAGTAGACACAATCATGTGAATCAACAACTATTCATTAAGTATAATTGTTAGCAATTTTGGAAGATTATGCATAGAGAACACTTAAGTCACATTGGTCTTCTAAGCTTGTAATGTTCTAAGGCTTAGGACAGTATGAGTTCAAAGAAAGATATGAGATATGACTGAAAACAGTTCAAACACTAGAAATAGTTAGGCACATAACATTGTTCCCTCTCTTCCCCCTTAATGTCCCATCCAAGCTCATCATCTTTTGTCTCCATCTCTCACCTACCTTATCTCTCTATGTAAGAAGATACAATATAATACTAGCAACTATGATTGACTTAAGGAGTTTTGGTGCACTGATTACTGAGTTTTCTCTCACTTTTGTGACTTTTTATTTTGTATAATACTAGCAACAATATAATATTGCTTACCTTTTGCCTCAGAACGTGAACTCTACCTCTGCTAGGTAGTATTTTGAGCCACAAAATCCCCCAGTTCACCATTTCTCACTACTTCCCCAATAGCATCCTTCAGAGAAAAGCAATCATCAATCTTATGCCCTCCGTCGTTGTGGAAAGCACATCTGTCTCTCAAACCTAACCTCCTAACACTGTGCCTCATAGGTGGAAGGCTCAATAAAATACCTAGACTCTTCACCTAATTCAAAACATAGGTATGCATAACATTCAATGGGGTATAATATTTGAACTTACTTTGAGGAACATACCTCCATGTGTGTTCAAGTTTGGATCTTTAGAATGTTCTAGCCATCTTACTCACTGTACAAGCCCAATTTGCCCCGAGGCCCAATTATAAAAACAAACCCCAAAGCCCACTACAAAACAACCCAAACCCCAATTACATGCCAAAGCCCAATGTCTAGCCCAATTTCCCATGGCTCAAACGACCCAAAGCAAAGCAAAAAAAAGGGGTCTGGAAACCCTAGCCCTAGGTGCGCCGCACCTAGGGTCTTCTGACCCCTGACCTCCTGCCACGTCGCGCCGCACGTCACGTCTCCACCTGCTTCACCTGCAAACAATAAAGAAAAACCATAGCAGTAGCAAGTGGGGGATTTGTAATGAAAAAGGCTATATAAAGCCATTTAACAAATTGTAAAGGGGGGCTGGTTCTTTTTCACAAAGATTTCAGATAATAAAAAACAAAAAAACATTTAAGGTGATTTTCATATTTTTAGATCTATTTTTATTTTTCAGTTTTTCTCTATTTATATAAACACAAAAAACGAAGAGAAAAGGGAGTACCTGGTAGATCCCACGGCCATCGTCGGGGGTCCCTTCAATCGTTGAAATCGGACCGAGAAAGGGCGTAGGAGGTCCCTTTTCTTCGGTCTATTGAATCAAGGAGGAAGGGCTTGAAAACTAAAGAAAAAAACAAAGTTCTTGACCGCCTCGCCGCCGTGCACGGCGATTCCGACACCGGCGAGCGGCGGCCGGTGCGGTGGCCCTTCGACGGGACCTTGGTCGTTCTCTGGAGAAAGAGAGGGGGGCTGTTGAGAGAAAAAAATAGTTTTCAAATTTTTTTAAGGGGTGGAGGGGAATGAATTTTAGAAGAAATTTTTGGTTTAAATGCTAAAATGAAACGGCGCTGTTTTGGCCTGTTTCGTTCGGCCTCAAAACGACGTCGTTTTGAGGCCTTCCGACCCGACCCGACCCGAACTGCCTAGGATTCGCGTGTTTTTAGACTTGAGGGGTTATTTGCGCTTTCAGTCCTTCCGCTTTTGAGGCTGTTTACAATTGGGTCCTATCCCCTTTTATTATTTGTTTTAATTTTGCCCCGAATTTCCACATCTGTTTCAATTTGGTCCAGAGCTCATGTGTCTGGGTTTTGGCAGAACGACACCATTTGACTGTCAGGGGATAATTTCTTAGTTAGTCCTTCCCATTTTCGCACGAGTCACAATTTAATCCATTTGTTTGTTTTCAGTTTTGATTTTGCCCCTATGATTTAGTTTATTTTCAGTTTAATTTTTTTAGCTATTTTATTATTAAATTAACTATTTTAATCCTATTACAACTATTATTATATTATTAATATTATTATTATTATATTTTCCTATTATATATATATGTATATTTACGTTACTATTATTATACCATTTAGTTTTACATTGTTATTGTTATATTTTATTTATATCTAGTTATTTAAATTTTGAATATATTTGTCCTATTATTATTACTACTATAACTATTTTTATATATCATCTTATTATATATATCTATATATCTCTTTATAGACACGTTTTTTAGCTTATATAAATGCATATGTTTTGTTATACATACATACATATACGTCTATATCCATCATTCATTTTTATAAGATATATGTATACACATCTATTTTTTATATATATATACATACTTACATTGTTTTATTTTACGATATACATACTTATATTTTTATATCTTATAATTTATATATATTTTCACATTTTCATAATTTTATATACATACATATATAGTCCCCTTATATGTACATATTTCTCATTTTATAATTTTCATCTATTTTCCTTTTTTTATGTTCGTTTATGTACTTATTTATATGTTCATTTTTATGCTTTAGTTTATTTATGTATTTATTTGCTATGGTATATGCATGATTGATTCATTTTATTATTCGTTTTTGTTCATATTTTTTATTCACATCATCATGTTTATTATTCCATCATGCATATAAATATCATATTTCAAAAAAAAAGGGAAAATATTTCTAATTGAGGCAATATTTGGCGTTTGGAAATTCGAGAAAACATGCCCTAAGGTGCTGGGTGTTGATTTTTCTCGTTCAACCAAATGGCTTAATATCCTTTTCAAAAATTTCAAAATAAGGCAATGTTCTGCGTTTGAAAATTCGAGGAACGTGCCCTAAGGTGCTGGGTGTCGATTTTTCTCGTTCAACCAAATGGCTTAATATCCTTTTCAAAAATTACAAAATAAGGCAATGTTTTGCGTTTGGAAATTCGAGGAACGTGCCCTAAGGTGCTGGGTTTTGATTTCTCGTTTAACCAAATTGCCAAATATCCTCTTGAATTTTAATCCATGCCATTTGAGTTTTTTTAAGGATCGTATTTTAAATTTCTTTAAAGTTTTCAGTTTTTCGACACTAAGACATTAAGTAATCAACTAGGTACCAATTTTGGGCGTATCGAGGGTGCTAATCCTTCCTCGTGCGTAACCAACTCCCGAACCCGTTTTTCTGAATTTCGTGGACCAAACTTGTTGTTTTAATAAAATCAAATCGTTTATTAAAAACAACCACTTTTCGAGGTGATCCAATCACACATCAGTAAAAAGGATTGGTGGCGACTCCCATTTTCGTTTTCATTTTTTCAAAACCCAAGTCGACCCTGTTTTTATCCAAAAAATGGTGTCAACAGCTTGGCGACTCCACTGGGAACTTTAAATAAGAGAGCCAAGCCACGAGTTGATTATTTCTTGTCTTTTTGTCGAAAGTTGAAAATTTGGTTTAAATATACAATCCTCTCATTGCATTTCATTTGTTTTGAGTTATAATCATGTTTTGTATTTTAATTTTTTATATATCTCTGCACATTGCATTGCATGACCGTTGGTCACACCTTTTAAGTGGGAGCGAGAAGCTACTCCTTCGTGAGGTTTTCACCTCCGTGCAGGATAGTGGATCGCTTTCGGGATACATCCGTACCTATGTCTTTGTGAGATTTTCATCTCCGTGCAGGCATAGGGAAATGTATTCCCCTGAACTGAACTCGGTCCGTATGAGCCTATAATGGGAGAGGATCGAGGAATTTGCTGGTTCGGTTACCTTTGCTTTAGAACCAAACCTCATGTAGTGGAATTAGGAACTTAACCTAGATAGAGCCACTCCAAACCCCTAGTAGTCACCCGATTAGATACTTTCTGTTTTCCTTGTTTGTTTTTGTACTAACCCTTTTTATTGTGCTTTGATTATGATTGCATCGCATCTGCATCTTAGGAAAGAGATATTGATTTAAGTCCGATTACTAAATTAGAAAGCTTGTCATGGAATACGAATTCCTTGATAAAGTGGAAAATAATACAACTTCCCAAATATATTCCGAGAAACACAAGAAGGGCGATGAAAGAGTTCATGATCTTTACTTCGTGGCCTAAGGGTTCGAGACGATTGTCCAAAAGCCTTCGACAAGTTGATGAGCCTTATGAAGATGGGCAAATGATGGATAGCGACCAAGATCAAGAAAATGAGCTAGCAATGGCATCTATTGGCGAGATTACCTCAAGCATGCAGATGAAGAAAAAGACCGATGTTTCTTGGAATATGTGGGTGAGGTCGTACATGTATCCGTTTTGTGTAAGGGAATTTACTTTCTAGAAAAGCTTCCTAAATGTAATTGAATCAGAATCAACGTCTCTTTAGGCATTCATTTCATGCATTTGCATTACATTGCATCATATGCATTAGATTTTCATGAAGTAACCTTAATTAGGTAAAATTATTTCAGAAAAGTCTGGAAAACCAACATTTTTGTGGTACCCGAATAAAAAAAAACATGGACCAAAGATTAAAAAACTTGAACGATTCCAAAGGGGGAGGCAAGACCAACTACAACTGCAAATACAAGAGCGGTAACCTAAGGTCCAGCAAGATAGAGTTTTGTGAAGAGGTCAAAAAATGTTCATATCAATGTCATACATGAAGACAACTGAAAAGGGACCTTATTAGATATCCGCCCTTATAAACTCGGGAGTGTTCTAAATAATTAGACTGCAGAAGATATCCCTGTAGTATTTAGAGCTTACTCAGAGTAATATTCAAAACACACTTGTTGCTTTTAGCCTAGAGGCAACAAGAAGTCTTTTGTGAAATAGGCTCATGTCTGAACATCATTATTTCAATGGAATGCATCTTTGCGATTTTTTGAACCAATATTCTTTCATTTCTTGAATGATTATTCTTTTATTCTTTCATCCAAATCATTCTTTCATTCATAATCATACTGTGCAAATAATTATTCTTAAATTCATACATTCTTTGTATATTCTCTTGTACCTAGAATAGGTCCCTGAATATCAATGACATGAATGACACTGCTACAGACTCAAAATCTCATTTTGAGTGAGACATGTGTTTAGAGGGATCTCACGACTTTGAAGATGACATAGATTGTAGCCTATCTCCAGACTTGTTGAGGATGGTAGAACAAGAGGATAAACAGATCCTACCTCTTAAGGAATCATTAGAAATTGTGAGCTTGGTGAAGACTAGAATTGACCTGCCACAGAAATGAAGCAAGACCTTGTTGAGTTACCTCTAGAGTTCAAAGATGTCTTTGTATGATCATACCAGGGTATGCCTCGATTCTTATAATAAAGCCTACACAACAGCACGATGTCAGAAATTTACAGTGCGAACGATGCAATTCTTTGTCGGGGTAATGCCTCTCTCGTTGAGTCAGCATAGCTTTGCCCATTTGAAGTCGAGTTTCCATCCCTTAGAGATGTTGTTGGATTTTATCCTGACTAAAGAGGAAGATCTAAATTTTTCTGTCGCAGTTGCGTACCAAAAGGGCTCTATGAAAGAAATCTGGTACCAAAGAAGGTTTCTCACATACAAGATGAAAGTGGGAGATCTTATGTGGAAGACTTTAGAATAACATTGATTCTGGTCGAAAAACATGACTAGGACTTGTCTGATCTCATGGGTTCAGACTAAAAAAATCAAAAAAATCAAAAAATCAAAAAATCAAAAAATCAAAAAAATAAAAAAAAATCAATCAAAAAATAAAAGTCAAAAATAGGAGAAAAAGAAAAAAGAAAAAAGAAATAAAAAGAAAAAGAAAAAGGAGAGGTCAAGGCGAAAACCCGCAAATGGCGCTTTGACCAAAGGTGGATCTGAGTTGAAAACCCGAAAAAGGGCGACTCAAATTTTGAACAAAATGAGGCATGGACATCACCATTATCGAAGACTTCTAATGGGCATTGCTTCACTTTTTGAGAGGTTACTTCATGGATCAAGGTTATCCTATACCGATACAGAATTTCAGAGAGGATGGTATTGGAAAATGCATTGAACTTAAATAATAGCATGATAACTGAGGTCTGAAATCAATTCAAAAACAGACACCACATTTTGTCACCGAATTACTTAGAGGTGGATAAGGACTGGCATAAGAAATTACCATTTGCCCTCATTGTTTGTCGAACATCGGTACTGGGGCAACGCCTCCCTTTTTGGTTTATAGGATTGAGGTAGTTTTACCTATTAAAATCCCCTCATTGCTTGTTGGAGGGATCCTATCGCGATGTGATCAGTTGGCCCTAGGAAAAGGGTTAGAAGCTATTCATCAGGGTCAGATGTACCATAAATAAATAATATGAGCCCATAATAAACAGGCTCGTCTCAGAGAATTCCACGAGAGGGCTGGTGTTGAAAAAGATTCTTCCTTAACGAAAGGATTCTAAAGGGAAATGAATGCCAAACCATGAATGTCCCTATGTTGTAAAGAAAACCATTTTCAGAGGAGCACTGATCCTGAGTGAGATTGTCAATCCTATAAACTCGGATCCAATTAAGAAACACTTCATTTAAAGAAGAAGGAAGGACTAAGGGGAAAACCCGCAAAGGGCACCTTAGGCCAAAGGGGATTTGAGTCGAAAACCCGAAGGGCGGCTCAAATATTGATCAAGATGGGGCATGAAGTGATCAGATTGGGCCATGTGGTGATCTTGCTATACCTGAAAGGGTAAGGCGACATCTTGGGGCATCGACAGAGTCCTGTAGATCTCCTAAACACATGTCAAACTCAGGAAAGTCTTTAGAAAGTTTGTACAGAAAAGTTCAAGCTGCGATATCTAGGGCACCTAACCTTCATACTATTTATATATTGAATTTGTTGTTGTTTTTGGAATACTTCATTCTTTTTCAAGATACGTGTTCCAATCAATTCCTCTTTTATTCTTGCTACCCTTGATAATTCATTCTTTTTGAGCTATGCTCTCAAATCAATTCTATTTTATCTATCGTTATGTTCTTTTTGCAAGCATGTTGCATTAGAATAATTATTAATAGACTAATAATACTTTCACAATGGAAGTTTTGCATATTACTCTAGAAGTTTCTAAATAATATAGGAACCTGAAACAGGACTATTGTTTAGAAAACACCAAGTTTAAAGGGCGAAATATCTAATAAGGAAGAGTCTAAGTTAATACTATCTTTTCAGATTTTGTTGTCCAAACATTGATTGAACAAAATAACAAGATGTCGTATTGGTGACAAAGCTTCAATGAACAAACAAGCAGCGATCACCGAGTGATAAGAAGAGGTTGTTTTTCGGAGAAAAAATTTTGCAATTGTGCATAAACATTTGGTATGACACCTTGGGAATGGTGTAGGGGACCAAAAAGCTTCACATTTTGTATCCTTGAATTGCGATAGGAGAAGATTGAGAAAAGCCATATTTTTCCACCATTGGGTTACAGTGGAAATTGATGGTACAAATTTTGCGCCCCAATGGATTAAACTTTGAGGTTCACAGTGGGGGGCAACTTGACTAAATGTTTCTTTCGAAAAGCCAGTTAAGCAAGAAGACGTCGTAGCACGTTAGTTACAAAGCCTTAATAAACTTCGAGTAATGACAACCTAAGCGGGATCATTCTCGGAAAAATAAAATTTTACATTCATGCGAACACCATTCATACACATCTAGTTAGGAGCATTTGATTCATTCTGATCATGTCATCCTAATCACTAGGCATAACTAGGTTCATAAAATAGAACATACAGGTCATGTTCCCTAGAGAACAAATAAATGAAGATAGCATATCTTATCTTCTTGTATTTGGCAGTGGAGGAGATCGAAAATAGCAGATCTTATCTTCCTGTATTTGGCAGTGAAATAGGTTGAAGATTGCAGATTCTGTCACCCTAATCAGTAGTGGAGCAGATCGAAGATGGTGAATCTTATCTTCCCAATACAGTGGAGAAGCAGATTTAAGCCATTTGTCCTATCACCCTAAACAGTAGTGGAGTAGGTCGAAGATCACAGATTCTGTCACCCTAATCAGTAGTGGAGCAGATCAAAGATGGTGAATCTTATCTTCCCAATACAGTGGAGAAGTAGATTTAAGCCATTAGTCCTATCACCTTAAGCAGTAGTGGAGTAGGTTGAAGATTGTAGATTCTGTCACCCTAATCAGTAGTGGAGCAGATCAAAGATGGTGAATCTTATCTTCCCAATACAGTGGAGAAGCAGATTTAAGCCATTAGTCCTATCACCCTAAGCAGTAGTGGAGTAGGTTGAAGATTGTAGATTTTGTTACCCTAAGCAGTAGTGGAGCAGATCGAAGATGGTGAATCTTATCTTCCCAATACAGTGGAGAAGCAGATTTAAGCCATTAGTCCTATCACCCTAAGCAGTAGTGGAGCAGACAGAAGAAATCAATCCTATCTCCCTGAAGTTGCGGTGGAGCGGATTAAAACCACAGATCTTATCTCTCTGAAGTTGCAGAAGAGCAGATCACATCAGACTTTATGCAGTAAAGCAAGTTGAAAATACTAATCCTATCTCCCTGAAGTTGTAGTGGAGTGGATTGAAATGATGAATCCTATACCTCTGAGGTTGCAGTAGGGCGGATTAAATCTACCACAACAAGTCTTATCTCCCTAACATTGTAGTGGAGCAGACTAGAACCACAAACATCGTCCCCTGAAGTTGCTGCGAAGAAGATTGAAGCTACAAGTCAGACCTTCCTGAAGTGCAATGAAGTGGATCGAAGCAACGAGACACAGTGGACTGGGATAAAGCTACTTGAAGAGAAGATGCGTCAAGAGAAGTCAAGACTCAGCGAGACCGGGCAAATTGGTCTTTCTTAGTCTTTGCTCTGTTCTCGTTACACGACAACGAGCAAAGAGGGGTAGTTGTACAAGCCTAATTTTCCCCGGGGCCCAATTATAAAAACAAACCCCAAAGCCCACTACAAAACAACCCAAACCCCAATTACATGCCAAAGCCCAATGTCTAGCCCAATTTCCCATGGCTCAAACGACCCAAAGCAAAGTAAAAAAAAGGGGTCTGGAAACCCTAGCCCTAGGTGCGCCGCACCTAGGGTCTTCTGACCCCTGACCTCCTGCCGCGTCGCGCCGCACGTCACGTCTCCACCTGCTTCACCTGCAAACAATAAAGAAAAACCATAGCAGTAGCAAGTGGGGGATTTGTAATGAAAAAGGCTATATAAAGCCATTTAACAAATTGTAAAGGGGGGCTGGTTCTTTTTCACAAAGATTTCAGATAATAAAAAACAAAAAAACATTTAAGGTGATTTTCATATTTTTAGATCTATTTTTATTTTTCAGTTTTTCTCTATTTATATAAACACAAAAAACGAAGAGAAAAGGGAGTACCTGGTAGATCCCACGGCCATCGTCGGGGGTCCCTTCAATCGTTGAAATCGGACCGAGAAAGGGCGTAGGAGGTCCCTTTTCTTCGGTCTATTGAATCAAGGAGGAAGGGCTTGAAAACTAAAGAAAAAACAAAGTTCTTGACCGCCTCGCCGCCGTGCACGGCGGTTCCGACACCGGCGAGCGGCGGCCGGTGCGGTGGCCCTTCGACGGGACCTTGGTCGTTCTCTGGGGAAAGAGAGGGGGGCTGTTGAGAGGAAAAAACAGTTTTCAAATTTTTTTAAGGGGTGGAGGGGAATGAATTTTAGAAGAAATTTTTGGTTTAAATGCTAAAATGAAACGGCGCCGTTTTGGCCTGTTTCGTTCGGCCTCAAAACGACGTCGTTTTCAGGCCTTTCGACCCGACCCGACCCGAACCACCTAGGATCCGCGTGTTTTCAGACTTGAGGGGTTATTTGCGCTTTCAGTCCTTCCGTTTTTGAGGCTGTTTAGAATTGGGTCCTATCCCCTTTTATTATTTGTTTTAATTTTGCCCCGGATTTCCACATCTGTTTCAATTTGGTCCAGAGCCCATGTGTCTGGGTTTTGGCAGAACGACACCATTTGACTGACAGGGGATAATTTCTTAGTTAGTCCTTCCCATTTTCGCGCGAGTCACAATTTAATCCATTTGTTTGTTTTCAGTTTTGATTTTGCCCTTATGATTTAGTTTATTTTCAGTTTAATTTTTTAGCTATTTTATTATTAAATTAACTATTTTAATCCTATTACAACTATTATTATATTATTAATATTATTATTATATTTCCTATTATATATATATGTATATTTACGTTACTATTATTATACCATTTAGTTTTACATTGTTATTGTTATATTTTATTTATATCTAGTTATTTAAATTTTGAATATATTTGTCCTATTATTATTACTACTATAACTATTTTTATATATCATCTTATTATATATATCTATATATCTCTTTATAGACACGTTTTTTAGCTTATATAAATGCATATGTTTTGTTATACATACATACATATACGTCTATATCCATCATTCATTTTTATAAGATATATGTATACACATCTATTTTTTATATATATGTATACATACTTACATTGTTTTATTTTACGATATACATACTTATATTTTTATATCTTATAATTTATATATATTTTCACATTTTCATAATTTTATATACATACATATATAGTCCCCTTATATGTACATATTTCTCATTTTATAATTTTCATCTATTTTCCTTTTTTATGTTCGTTTATGTACTTATTTATATGTTCATTTTTATGCTTTAGTTTATTTATGTATTTATTTGCTATGGTATATGCATGATTGATTCATTTTATTATTCGTTTTTGTTCATATTTTTTATTCACATCATCATGTTTATTATTCCATCATGCATATAAATATCATATTTCAAAAAAAAAGGGAAAATATTTCTAATTGAGGCAATATTTGGCGTTTGGAAATTCGAGAAAACATGCCCTAAGGTGCTGGGTGTTGATTTTTCTCGTTCAACCAAATGGCTTAATATCCTTTTCAAAAATAAGGCAATGTTCTGCGTTTGGAAATTCGAGAAAACATGCCCTAAGGTGCTGGGTGTTGATTTTTCTCGTTCAACCAAATGGCTTAATATCCTTTTCAAAAATTTCAAAATAAGGCAATGTTTTGCGTTTGGAAATTCGAGGAACGTGCCCTAAGGTGCTGGGTGTCGATTTTTCTCGTTCAACCAAATGGCTTAATATCCTTTTCAAAAATTACAAAATAAGGCAATGTTTTGCGTTTGGAAATTCGAGGAACGTGCCCTAAGGTGCTGGGTTTTGATTTCTCGTTTAACCAAATTGCCAAATATCCTCTTGAATTTTAATCCATGCCATTTGAGTTTTTTTTAAGGATCGTATTTTAAATTTCTTTAAAGTTTTCAGTTTTTCGACACTAAGACATTAAGTAATCAACTAGGTACCAATTTTGGGCGTATCGAGGGTGCTAATCCTTCCTCGTGCGTAACCGACTCCCGAACCCGTTTTTCTGAATTTCGTGGACCAAACTTGTTGTTTTAATAAAATCAAATCGTTTATTAAAAACAACTACTTTTCGAGGTGATCCAATCACACCTCAGTAAAAAGGATTGGTGGCGACTCCCGGTTTTTTCGTTTTCGTCAAAACCTAAGTTGACCCCGTTTTCATCCAAAAAATGGTGTCAACACTCACGATTGCCCTTGCTGTCCTCCATTTTCTACACACAAAGCCTGAGAAAGTAGACCCTGTCCACTGCGAGCTCTATCCATGTTTCTAAAATTCCTCTCATCTCTTTGGAATGTCCCACAAGCTGTTCTTTTTATTTCTTTAAGGCTTATTGTCAGTGAAAGAATAGTACATTTGCTTATTCTTTACACCCATGATTAAAGTATCAATGGCTCACTGATCTTTGAGATTATTAGTATTTAGTGACATTGCTTAGAAATGCTTTACATAATCCTGCAAAGTTTCTCCCTCTCTTTGCTTCACAAACATCAGACCCATAAGAGTGTTAATAATTATCCTATATGCCCTGAATCATCCCAAGAACATCTGACCCAACTGAGAGAAAGTACGAATGGAACCCTAGTGAAGAGATAAGTATCAATCCTTCGCCCCCCTTGAGTGTTTTCGAAAAGCCTTGTACTTCGCGAAATCAAAAGCTTCCAGCACATTCATCTAATTATTATACTGCATGGGATGCACTCGCGGGTCCCTTCTTCCTTTAAGCATATCCTTCGAAACCTTAAAAATAGTTGGCAAGCTTATGGTTTTACCTTAAAAGCCAGTGGATTATTGGAATAAATGAGTCAATCCATATCTTGAGATTCAAGATGTAAAGCCCTTACATCTCTTCACACAACATCCATCTCATTTTGCCACGATTTTGCATGAATGTCAAAACTTTCTTCTTGCATGGTGACATTGTTATGAAAATCAAAATTATCAAACTGCACCTTCCTTCTGAGCTCCTTATTCAAATTTAACAACTCTTGCTAAACATCTATTATTGTTCGAATCTAACATTTTACAGGGTCATTTGTTTCTTCATCATCTTTATCAACTCCTGAATAGCAAAAAACTGCTCTGGTGATGCTTCCTAACCAGAGGAGAATGACAATCTCTAGCCAGAAGGAAATTTTAAGTCAAAGAATTCGAAGCTCTTACATGGGCCGTGTCACCCAAATTTTTTGACCGGTTAGCAAACCACCCGATAAATAAATTTGTCTTATTGGGTTAATTGTTTGCACTAGAAGCTCCAACTTATCCTGACAAAACATTGATCGGGAAATTTTCATTTGGGTTGTTACAAGCTGAAAATCTGTTGATCAAAAGTTTGACCATGCCCACTGCACCAAATTGTTGAGTATTTTCTCTTTGTGTCTACTATAGGGGTAAGAATCAATATTTATATGATACGGTTACTATTCACTAAAATGACGTCTTAGATAGGCTTTATGCATGCTAACACTTATCTTGTTCTAGACTTAACACGTGTTCATGGACCACGTGCTTGACCTAACACCTCTCCTTGTGAGCATATAGAGACGTGTAAACTCAATGTGCAAGCTTGTCTTGTGAGCTAGGCCCGTGAACTCTAGCATACCTACGAATTGGATGTGCAAACTCTAATATGCCCACTTCGTGGGGCCTGACCCAAATTCCTTTGAGTCTACTTGGGTTGTGGGTCAATAACTTAACCTACTTGAGTTTCGAGTCAGTAATAGTGAATTCCATAATAGGTTTCAATTATAACATGACATGTGATATAAACTTAAAAATTATATTTTAAATTCTTCCATTTTTTTTTCTTTTACGCCATTCTTGGCAATTCTTATTCATTAATTACATGTAGATATTTTAACTATTAGGATTTAATTTTTCACCTTAAATTTATAAATTTAAGAAATTATTATTCTCAACTTTTGCAGCTTTGCTAACCCAACCAAATTATTTGTCTACAATTTATAATCTACATCTATAATATATATATATAAAGAATAAGCATGCAAAATCTCTTAAATTAATGAAAATGATTAATTAAGAATATTGACTATTTTTCTATTTGCTCATAGCAAAATTTCTTCTTCCTATTATTTATAAGTAAGATTTCTAATTTCACTAAAAGTATTTTATTAAGAGAATTTATTTGATAATAATAATGATTTAAATAAATTGAAATTTTACATTAATTAATTTACATTCTGAATTATAATTTAGACGTAGTTTTACATTTTTGATTTGCCTTATTATTTATTTGTTTAATTAATTTAGGCGCAGGACATAATTTTATATTATGAGAGAAACAAAGTATATTAATTTGCCAAACATGAATAACAAGGCCACTATTCTTTTCCCAAGTTTCTATTTGATTAGTGGGCTTATGCTGGAGTACCATTGTTAAATAGAAAAGTATTCTCATAAAAAATGGCTTTCATAATACCAATTTTGAGGCTACAATCTCAATTAACTCTCAATCTTATAAAAATTATAAACACAAAATTAACTCAATTGTGAGGAAAAAATTTTATAACTTTACTTAAAATGATAAACACTATATCAATTAATTTGCTTTTTTATTTGACCTCTAACTTAAAGTTTCATAAAAAGATAGTTAAAATTATTTGTAGTTGTAATAAATACTACACTAACAAATGTTCGGTGCAATGGCAAGGCATATTGCTTTTTTAAGGAGAGAACAAGATTCAAGTCTTAGAGATGATATTCTTGACAATAACTACTGAAATCCCAAAAATAAATTATAAAATATACATAAATGTAGGGGTGAGCATTCGATCGAATCGAATCGAAAATTTTCGAGTTAATCGAGTTTTCGAATCTCATTTTATCATCCTAACTTTATTTGAAGTTTTCTCGAATCGAGTCGGGTGAGATAGAATTCGAATCGAATCGAATCGAATCGAATATATTTGTTCGAGTTAATTTTTAAAAAATAATTTTGGGATCTTTGTAACCATTGTCACCCATCGTAATAAAATTTGTCCACCTTAATCAAAATTTTTATTAACTTTCATCACCTCATAATTTATTTATTAATTTTTTATATACTGTTTAGCTTATTTGCTTGCTTAGTTGTTTCAATTATCTTCAGATTCTTGTCACTATGTATTTTGGAATTAAAAAAATATATTAAATGTAAAAATATGATTTTTTTAATAAAAGTTATTTTAAAAATAAAATGTGAAATTGATACCAATATAAAATTTTAACAAGAATATTTTATGGCATAATTAATAATTCAATTTTAATATAAATATTCAATATGACTAAACAATTCAATAATATAAATAATATAAAATGTGAAATTAAATTAATAATATAAATAGTAGATACAAATAAAATTATTACTATTTATGTTTAGTTTTTTTTTTGGATAATTTTGATTTTGTATTTGAGAGTAAAGGGTGAGAAGTAAAAGTTTAGGAGGAAAATAAAAAGTTTTAGGGAATAAAATTTTGAGGGAATGTAAATAGGGGGAGTAAAATTTTGGAGGGAAAATATTTAAAAAAAATTGGAGGGGGCAGGGTTTGGGGTAGATGGGAGGTGAGATGGGAAGGGAATAAAATTTTTAGGGGAAAAGTGGGAGGGAGTAAAATTTTGGGGGAAAATAAAATGTTTTGAGGGTTTTGGGGAGTAAAATTTTGAGAAAAAGTAAATGGGAGAGTAAAATTTTGGTGGGAAATGGATTTTGGGTAGATTGGGGGTTGGGAGGGAAGAGGAGTAAAAGTTTTGGGGGGAAAGTGGGAAGGTGTAAAAGTTTTGAGGGAAAAGTAAAAAGGTGTAGGAGTTTAGGGTAAAATGTAAAATATTATAGTTTGATATTCAAATTATTCGAATTATTCGAGTTATTCGAATTCAAAAACTCAACTCGATTCGAACTCGAAATTCGAAAAAAATTCGAGTTGATTCGAATAACTCGATTAACTCGAATAACTTGATTCGTTAACTCGAAATTCGAATTTTTTTCGATTTTTTCGAATAGAATCGAGTTTTGCTCACCCCTACATAAATGCACCAAAAATAATAATGAACACTAAAAAATGAGATAAGAGTAATATATTAAATGATTATCTCTTCTATAAGAAATTATTACGTATAGTTTGATATCTTTTTTTCTTCTATTTTTTATACATTTATGCAATCCTTTTTACATTTAAGTTTCTCTGGAAGATAGTAGTAGTTTCCTTCAATAGATTACAACTTAAAAGTTGTTGTGATGCATCTAAAAATGGTTAGAAGTAGTGTAGTAAATTAATCAATTATTTGTATTGAGTGTACACATCATCACAAATATAGTTATTTTATAATTTATATTCCAAAGAATCTTCAAACTCCTAATTCTATCTCATTTTCAATTTTATCTCTAAGGTCGAATTCTAACACTACCACCTTTGTTGCAATGGTATGCAGTTCCAAATAATAACTTAATTGGAGAAATCCCTTCTTCACTATGCAATTTGACTTCCCTTATGGGTATTTGTTTATATGAGAATAATTTGGGGGGAACAATTCCAAAGTGCATCGGAAACTTGATTTCTTCTCTCATAGCAGTTCATCTAGGGAATAATAATTTTCATGGTCAAATACCAGAAAATTTTGCTAAAGGTTGCATGTTGAGAAGTTTTTCCGTCAACAACAATGAATTAGAAGGGTCACTACCACGATCTTTGGGTAATTGCAAAGGTTTAAATCTTCTCAATGTTGGAAACAACAATTTGAATGACACTTTCCCAAGTTGGTTAGGAAATTTGGATCAGCTGCATGTTCTTATCTTGAGGTCGAGCCAAATAGAGAGCTTTGATATTACAGTTTCTTTAACTAAATTGCGAATCATTGATCTTTCTCACAATAGTTTTAGTAGCTACTTACCTACTCTTTTTTTTGAGCATATGCATGCCATTAGAGATGAGTATGGAAAGAAAGTTGAACCAAATTACATGAGAGAAATAAAGCCCACGGAAGATGCATTTGGTGTATTTTGGGTGGATTATGCTTATGGTTTATCTGTTACAGCAAAAGGGCAGGAAATAAAGTTTGAATCACTATTATCCATTTGGACGATTATTGACCTTTCTAGTAACCAATTCAGGGGAGAAATTCCAAAAATACTTGGTGAGCTTCATTTACTTATTGTCCTAAATCTCTCCCATAACTGTTTAACAGGCCCTATCCCATCATCTTTAGGTAATTTGTCAGAGCTTGAATCATTAGATCTCTCATCAAATAAGCTGCAAGGAAGAATTCCAACAGAGTTAAAAAATCTTGGATTCTTAGAGGTGTTAAACCTTTCTAAAAATAATCTCAAGGGACCCATTCCTCAAGGCAAACAATTTGATACTTTCACTAACGATTCCTACATAGGAAATTTGGATTTATGTGGTTTGCCATTATCAAAAAACTGTGGTATTGATGAGGAAACTCCAGCCAAATTTGATAGAGATGATGATGGTGATGAATTGAATTGGAAATTTTCAATATTGATGGGGTATGGATATGGGTTGGTGCTGGGAATGAGCATGGCATACATTGTATTCACGACTGGAAAACCATGGTGGTTGATTAGGATCGTGGAGCGAGTTCAACAAAGATTTGGACAAAGGTAGGGAAGCTAACACTTCGGCGAGTTCAACAAGTTGCGAACAGAACAGAAAACTTCATTGCTTGGTGGTATGCTGGCCTTTTTCTGTAGCTGTTTAATAAACATTTTGTGTGGGTGCTTGATTGTATGTTATGTAGTTTGTATTATGTTTTCTTAGGTCCTCTCTCATGGCAATGTTCCCTGATGTGTTTATGATAGGTGCACTGGTTTGTCAAGACTGTCTTTATGGGAACCTATCTTTTTAATAAAATTGAAATAAGGAATAGATGGTTAATTTATTCCAAAGAGTTTGTGAAGAATCAAGGGAGGTAAAATAATGCAAAATTAGATGTTCAATACTTTAGAATTGAATATGGATCATGGTTTTAATTGCACAATACATGCATTCTTTGTTTTTAACCTGAATCAGATTTGTGTGATGTATATTTTGTGAGGTTGATTTATTACAGGAGATTTGGAATTGAATTTATAAAAAGAAATGATTTGGTTTGGATTAATGTAATTCTTTTTGTGAAATTATAGATATGTGTTTTTATATTTTTTATTGGATACTTTTTTTTTACAAATTATAGATGGTATAAAACTTATTTTATACATTTTTTAATGAGAATATTTGATGTATTGTTGGTGCATAAGTTCTATGCACTATCGATGAATAATAGCATAACATATTATCACTGTCGAAACCTATTTTTTGATAAAAGGGGTCGACTTTAATTTTGAAAATGAAAATGAACACGGGAGTCGCCACCAATCCTTTTTAATGAGGTGTGATCGGGTCACCTCAAAAAGAGTAGTTATTTTAATAAACGATTTGATTTATTAAAACAATGATTTTGGTCCACGAAATTTAGAAAGATGGGTTCAGGAGTCGATTACGTACGAGGAAGGATTAGCACCCTCGTTACGCCCAAAATTGGTACCTAGTCGATTAATTAGTGCCTTAGTGTTGAAAATTGAAAACTTTGAAGAGATTTAAAATACGGTCCTTTGTTAAGACATTACTTTACTAAATTAATTTTCATGAAAAGGGGCTTATTTCAAGTTAATCGAGAAAAAAGGACCATGTCCCGTAAGTTAGGACACAATGCCTTAGATCCTCGAGAACAAAAAAGAACTCCATCTAATCATCACTTAAATCCCGTTTTTATTTTTTGAAATAGATGTTCAACTATTTTGGTTTTAGGAGAAAGTCATATTCCGTAAGTTAGGAACACGGCTCTTCTAATTCCGAAAATAATGAACATTTACTTTGATTTTAAAAATTTCTTGTTATACATCGAGTAAAAAAATGAATATAAAATTTTAAGAAATGCACATTTAACTTATTTAAGCATAGTATAAAAATGGGTAAATATATTCGAATACGGTCCGTGACATGGTGTTGACAAAAAATAAGATAACATGGTAGTAGAGAAACAAAGATACGATATTAAAATATTAGGCAAACAAATAAATGAACAAATGAACAAATAAAAGATAAACTGAAGATGCTATGCTAGTGATTGATAATAATACAATGGTAACGATAAAATTGTCGATTTATAATATTAATAACGATAATCATAATATTAATACAAATAACAAAAAGTATAATAAATAATAATGATAACAATTATGAAACATAAAAAAGGGCACACGAAAGAGGAATTTAAAAACACAAAATTAAAAAAAAGTAAGGGAATAATAGATAAAATAAAATAAAATAAAACAAAGCAAAGCAAAGTCCATAAAAGGATAACATAAGATTAGTGAATGATAAAATATAAATAAATAAAGGGATGTTGTAATAACAATAATATAATCATAATAATAAAATAAACAAGATAACTCAAAATAAAAATAAAAGGAAGATGCATGATTAAAAAGGACGTGACATGAAAAGTATCAAAAATAATAAAAAATAACTAAATAACAATGACAATATGGCAACAATATACAAATATGAACAATATAAGTTTTAAAATAAAAAGCGAGGCAATAATAAATAAAAAAGTAAATAATAAATAAAAAAATCATGAAAGGCTGAAATTAAATAAATAAGGGATTAGATCGAAAGCAAAACGAAATTAATAGTCTAAATTATAATAAATGAATAAATAAATAAGGACTAAGTTGAAATTAGAATGAAATTTAAAAGGGGCGGTGGCAAGTGGAGTTGGTGGCTTCGGCGGTGGCAGTGCTGACAGCAGTAGAGGATAGGGGCAACGACAGACTGATAGTGGCAAGTAGCTAGGTGCGGCGCATTAGGGTTTAGGGGGGCTAGGGTTTGTGTTTAGTTTTAGGCTCTTGGGTTTGTTTAGTTTTGGGCTATTTGAGTTTGGGCCTGCCATTTTGTTTTGTAATTTGGACTATTATTTTTTATTTTATTTGTCTTGGGCTCGGGCAAAATAGGCCTAGTACAATCACATTCTATTTGAGTAATTTAATTAGAATGTATATAACTTTAGGGTTCAATTTAAAATATGAGTAATAGTTTGAGATGTTTGGTGGAATTAATCCTAATTGCTTCTACCATCTAAAGTAAACTATAGAATTAGTCACCCAACTATGAAATTTTTAAATTTAGCCACTAACGTTTTAGATTATTTCTATTTTGAATACTCACACTTTAGATTGTTTCTATTGTGATCACTCTCCGTTAAATAGTTAACAGAAGTGATGATGTTGTCTTTTCCAACTGGCATAGTAACACTTTTATTCCTTAATACTTACACATTTTATTAATTTGATTTGTATTCTAAATAATTTAATAAATATCACCCACCATATTTAAAAATTCTATCAATTTTATTCTCAAACACATGTAATTAAATATAAAAAGTAATTATATTGAAACACATATAACTAAATGCTGATAAATTTATATATATAAATATATATATTTGTGATTTTGATAAACTCAAAAACTCAAAACTCCCAAAACTTAGTAAATTTCACTACACCAAAATAGGCTTTTAGCGGCGTTTATAGCGGTGTTTTAACAAAAAACGCAGCAAGAAATCGAGCATTAGCGGCAAATTTAAATAAACACCGCAAAATATAAGCAATAGCGGCGTTTTCCGAAAACCACCACAAAAGGGTAAGGCAAACGATGCCGTTTTCTTGTTGAGCCTCAAATACCTTAGTGGCGCTTCTAAATAAAAGCCGCAAAAGTCAAGCATTAGCGACGCTTTCTCAAAAGCGCCGCAAAGGTTTTAACAAACGACGTTTTTTTGTTGAGGTTTAGACACATTAGTGGCGCTTTCCAAAAAACGCCGCAGAAGTCAAGCATTAGCGACACTTTTGTCCGCAAAGGTTTTAACAAACCATTTTTTTTGTTGAGGTTTAGACACATTAGTGGGGCTTTCCAAAAAACGCCGCAGAAGTCAAGCATTAGCGGCGCCTTCTCATTAGTGCCACAAAAGTTTCTAAGCAAACAATGTCATTTTTGTTGAGCTTTACAGACAGTAGTGGCGCTTTCTGAAAAACGCCGCAGAAGTCAATCATTAGCAGCGCTTTTTCAAAAGCCCTACAAAAGTTTGAAGCAAACGACGTCGTTTGTTTTTTCAGTTTTAGAGACATTAGTGGCGCTTTCCTAAAAACACCGCAAAAGTCAGGAATTAGCCGCGCTTTCACAGTAGCACCGCAAAAGTTTATAAGCAAACGACAATGTTTTTTGTTGAGGTTTACAGACATTAGTGGCGCTTTTATAAAAACGCCGCAGAGGTCAAGTATTAGCGGCGCTTTTTTAGAAGCGCCGCAAAAATTTTAAGCAAACAGCTTCATTTTTTGTTAAGCATTACAATCATTAGCGGCGTTTTACAAAAAGCGCCGTAAAAGTCAAGCATTAGCGGCAATTTTTGAAAGCGCCAGAAAAAGTTAAGCTACTTTTTTTGTTAAGCTTTAGACACATTAGCGGATTAGGGATTATGGATGTGGGGGTTATGGTTTACTGTTAAAGGGTTGGGGTTTAAGGTTTTTAGTTTATATATGATCTATATATGATTCAGGGTTTAAAATTTATATATGTTCTATGATTTAGGGTGTAAGGAATATAGATTAAGGGTTTTGAGATTATGGTTTAAGGGTTGGGGTTTAAGGTTTAGGTGTTGGGGGTTAAGGGTTAGGGGTTTAAGGTTTATAGTTAATGTTTTATGATTCAAGGTTTAAGGGATATGGGTTAAGAGTTCATGGATTAATATGGTTTGTAGTTTATGGTTCAAGGTTGGGGTTTAGGGTTTAGGAGTTAGCTAGGGGTTAAGCATTAGAGGTTTAGGGTTTATGGTTTAGGGTTTAGATTAAGTAGTTTTTTTTGAAAAACACAACCTGACTTCATAGAATAATTAAATTTTATAAAATAATTAAATTTTAGAAAAATTTTAACATTAGTGGCGTTTGGACCAAAAAGCCGCGACAATGTGTTAAAAATTATACAAAACGGCGCCGTTTGGTCACAGGAATTTGATTTTTAGTGGCATTTTTGTGAAAAACGCCGCAGAATGTATGCAATAGTGGCGTTTTTTTATAGAAACGCCGCAAAAATGTATAAAAAAGCGCACAAAAATGGCATCGTTTGCTTAAATGATTTTAACGCTTTAGTGGTGTTTTTCTCAAAATCACCGCAAATTGCAAGCTTTAGCCGCGTTTTGGCTGAAAACGTGTGTATTAGAAAATGTTGAAAACGTTGCCGTTTCGTTTTAGGAATTGAAAAATTATATCGGAACGTAGTCGTTTTGCTTAGAGTCTCATTTTTGTTTCCCTTTCCTGCACCCAGCCCCTAATTACAGAAATCTTCCCCTTCCAAATCCCTAATTCCCCTTCGAAAGCTCTCCCAAATCCCTAATTCCAGTCATTCACTGAGTTGATCCTGTAAAACTGCTGTTGGTTTTATTTTTGTTTGTTCGATTCTTCAAATATATCGTTACTTATTCGATTCTTCACGGCATTTACACGAAGACAGAGCAGTGGAGGTTCTGTTTTTTGGGTAAGCTTGAACCAGTTTGATTTCTTTTATTTTTTTCTTTTGCGTGTTTAGGGTTTTTGCGAAATTACTCGTGGAAATTACTCGTTTGAATCGTTAACATTGAAGTTCGTCCTTGGTTTTAGGGTTTCCGAAAACGTTCGCATTTTGGAATTTACTCGTGGAATTTGATCCGAACCGATTTAATTTCTCTTCATCTTTCTAAAGGTATTGTTTTCTTCTCTCTTAATTCTAGGTTTGCCAATTTAGTCTGTTTAGGGTTTTAACCGACTTGACTGTCTTACATTTTGACCGTAGAATGTAGGCTTTCGAATGCCTAAATCTATTTTGTATTGATATCTTTTTTTAATTTGTTTGTGGTTAAAGTTATTTTCGATTTTAAAATCGATTTTAAAGTATATTCTAAACCTTGTTTTGTCTTTCTATTCGTTTTTTGTTAAAGGAATCAGGACCTTTGTTTTGTCTTCCTATTTGCAGTTTAATCAGCCTGTTATGTATTATACAGTTAGTACTCATATAATGTAATAGATTTTTATATAAAAAATACGCTTTTATAATATTTTGATTTAGATACTTAGAAAGTTTATTATTCACTTAAGTTTATGTAAAAACAGTTTTATTGAACAAGTTCATGATGATTATTTTGTTTATAATTTAATTAAAATATATCGATACTGCATTATTGTCTCGAATATCATGCAGTTTTAGCAATGTAGTCAGGCAGAGGCAGAGTAGTATTTTTTTTCTTAGTTTTTTCTTTTCATTTTGACTGTAGCAATTTAGTTTTAGCAATTTAGTCTGCAAATTTGGTACCTCTCACTGGTTTGAAGCAAATTTGGTATATTTGTAGTTGGGGCATCTTTTAATTTGGAATTTGGTTAATGTTGCTGCAAGTCTTTTTTGCTGGAATTAGGTTAATGTTGTATATCGTCTGTTTTAATTTGGTACCTCTCACTGGTTTTTTCTTTTCATTTTGCTTTAAACTTGGCAATCGCCAATTTTATCTATGCATTTAAATCAATGCTGCTTTTGTCTAGTATACGTTGCAATATATAAGTTTGCTCTATGGTTGGACGCACATGCAATGACAGCACTTCTTATATATTGTGTATCTTTAGTTGCTTGAGGAGAGCCTTTAGAACTTTGCCTTGGAGTGTTTTAGGTTCAAATGTTAAAACTATATCAACCATCAGTTTAAACAGCCTGGTTTTGATTAGTTCTGTGTTTTGTCTCATGGCTCGAAGCAATATCATGGTGAACTTATATATATCTTGCTAATCTTCATTCCTTACAGACATTGATTTATTTAGGAATTCCAAGACTAACCTTATTATTAAGTATCCATGTCTGAAAATGGCTTCTGTCTGCAACTAACTCTATTAATATTTGTTGTTTTTTGATCATATTTATTGTTTACTACTTATATAAATTATGCAGACTAAATTGTTCTACCTAAGGAAATGTTTAGAAAGTGTGAACAACAGACTTGTACTATTGAACCCACTGTAGACAGTGCAGTTCCTGTTAGTTACGTGTGTTGAAGTTGGTTACTAAGTTCTTCTGTTATGAAGCAATTAATTTTGTTGAAGTTAGTTTGGTTATATAAATCAGCAGGTTATCTTGTGCTTAACAAAATATATGAAGCATTTAAGATTACTCGGTTTTCATCTAAATGTTCTAAGGTTTCTAAACTTTTGTATTGTTGTTAGTCTGCTTCCATTGATGAACTGATTCTTGCGATTGCATATGTACAACGTGTCTGTCAAGGTAACAGACCATAAATTCCTGTTTATTTAATGCGAATATGATTTTTTTCTGACAATTATGAAGGTCTGAAAATGTTTCGTATATTAATATTTAAATTTAAATCTAAATTTGACTTTTACCGGCACTTTAAAATGCTGTCAAAAAAATCCTATTTACAACGGGACTTAAAATTGTCGGAAAAGTTTGTGGTAACTATAAAGAAAATGAGCGCGCTGGAATTTTTTTTACCATCATCGACTTAGCTAGCGGTCGAGGAACTACTGGTCAAATATATCTTTATTATTTATTTTAATTAATTAATTTTACTTAATATTTTAATCAAATATTACCTATATTACCTATATATTTTAATCAAATATATAACCTATATTTCAGATTCATTACTAATTACTTTTTAATTTTTAAAAATATTTATAACTAGTATATTTTAAATATGTTTAAACTATATTGTTAATATATAACCTATATTAGTATGTGACTATAACCTATATTTCAGATTCATTACTAATTATTTTTTAAATTTTAAAAATATTTATAAATATTATATTTTAAATATGTTTAAACTTTATTGTTAATATATAACCTATATTAGTATGGGAATATAACCTATATTTCAAATTCATTACTAACAACTTTTTAAATTTTAAACATAATTATTTATTTTATATTTTTAAATATTAAAACCTATATTTTTAATATATCACCTATATTAGTATGGGAATATAACCTATATTTCAAATTCATTACTAATAACTTTTTAAATTTTAAACATAATTATTTATTTTATATTTTTAAATATTAAAATCTATATTTTTAATATATCACCTATATTAGTATGGATATATTACCTATTTTATGTGTATTTTAAATATTAAAACCTATATTTTGTATATATAACCAATATATAACTCAGATAACTTACAGGGGTTAATAACTTATATATAACTCAACTTACATAACTCACGTAACATACATAACTTAATTATGTATATATATCATAACTCAACTTACATAACTCACATAACTTACATAATACATAATACACAACTTACATACCTTACATAATACATAATACACAGCTTACATAACTTTCATAATATATAACTTATATAATACACTACTTACATAACTTTCATAATACACTACTTACATAACTTACATAATACATAACTTACATAACTTAAATAACTTACATAATACATAGCCTACATAACTTACGTAACTTACATAATACACAACTTATATAACTTTCATAATACACTACTTACATAACTTGCATAATACATAGCTTACATAACTTAAATAACTTACATAAAATATAGCCTACATAACTTACGTAACTTACATAAAACATAGCCCACATAACTTACGTAACTTACATAATACACAACTTACATAACTTAAATAATATTATACACAACTTACATAATACATTACTTACATAACTTACGTAACTTACATAAGTCATTTATAAGGTTATAACTGAACAACTTACCCTTGTAATTTATTGTCAACATCAGACTTCAAGAATAAAGAAATGGACCGGTCTTGGATGAATTTGTCAAGGGTAAGCAATGGTTATCGAAATGGAGTACAAACTTTTTTAAATTTTTCATTTCAATGTGCAAGCCAAGAGAACATGATTCTTTGCCCGTGTAAGAAGTGTGTCAATATAAACTAGCATTATCGTGAAGTTGTATACGAGCATCTAATTGTTGATGGGTTTGCTCGGGGTTATAAACAATGGCTTTTTCATGGAGAATGCCCGCCTAGTACTTCCTCTTCAAGGATGGATGTATCTTATCCTGGTACTAATTACCATCAGTCTGTTAGAGGGGATGACATGGAAGGGATGTTGCGGGATGCATTTAATATGCACAATCATGGTTTGCAGTCGTTCCCAGCTGACTTTGTGGCACCTGATAATTGTAATCTTGGTGGAGATGCTTTTACCGAACCGAGAAGAAGTGTACGTCATGAAGAGCCGAACGGAGAAGCGGCGAAGTTCTACGAGCTACTTAATGAAATGAACAAAGAACTTTATGAGGAATCAAAATTTTCAAAAATGTCATTCTATATTTGTCTTTTTCAGTTAACATGTTTGGGAGGGTGGACCAGAAACTCTTTGACAACGCTGTTAGAGTTTTTAAGAGATATGTTTTCGTTTGCAAAAATCCCTCACTCATGTAAAGATATAAAGAAAATGATAAAAGATTTAGGTCTTAGGTACAACAAAATTCATAGTTGCCCGAATGACTGCATGTTGTATTGGGGTGATAAAAAAAAACCAGCAGTGTTGTCATGTATGCGGCCAATCTCGTTGGATGAATAGAAACACAGATTATGGGAATGACGATGAAAATGACGCACAGTCAAGGAAGAAGCCAAATAAGATTTTACGATATTTTTCACTAATACCAAGGTTTTAGAGGCTTTTCATGTCATCGAAGACGGCCGAGTCGATGACGTGGCACCATGATGGACGAACCAATGATGGATTACTAAGGTATCCGGTAGATTCTTTAGCTTGGGAATCATTTGAAAGTAAATTTCCAAGCTTTGCAAGCGATCCTAGGAGTGTGAGGCTTGGGCTAGCATCTGATTGATTTAATCCATACAAGATCATGAACACTACGTACAGTACCTGGTCTGTAGTGCTTGTTCTTTACAATTTGCCTCCGACATCGACATTTATTTACAGCCACTTATTGAAGAGTTAAAACAATTATGGGCTAGTGTTGAGACATACGATGTACTAAGAAATGAGAACTTTAATTTGTGTGTAGTTTTGATGTGGACTATTAATGACTTCCTCGCTTATGCCAATTTATCTAGTTGGAGTACCAATGGTCATTATGCTTGTCCTTATTGTGCTGTGCAAACATGTTCGCAATGGTTATATAATTGGAAGAAGTTCTCTTACATGGGGCATTGTCGGTGGTTATCGAAAAATCATAGATTTAGATTTTAGAGTTCTGTATTTGACGATACTAAAGAGTTAAGAGAAGCTCTTTCGCAGACCAGTGGATCTAAAATCTTGTTCATGTTGGAAGATATGAATTTTAGCTATAGAAAGATGAACCAACCGACAAACACGCAACGAAATAGGAGATCAAATGATAAAGCTAATGATGACTCTAATGAAAAGGATGATCCTAATGAGGCAGACTTGTGAAAAAAAAGAAGTATTTTTTTAAGTTGCCTTATTGAGAGCATCAACTTTTACGACATAATCTTGATGTCATGCACATTGAGAAAAATGTTTGTGAGAACATTATCTGTACAATTTTGAATGTCGAAGGAAAATCAAAAGACAATCTTCAGAGTCGACTTGATTTAGTCAACATGGAAATTCGGCCTGATCTTATCCCCAAGCACTTCCGAACGGGAAATATCAGTTGTCATCTTCTATTTTTTCAATGTCGAAGAAGGAAAAAGAAGTGTTCTGCATGGTGTTGAAGGGTATAAAGGTTCCAGATGCGTATGCATCAAATATATTTCGATGTGTTAGTATTAAAAATCGAAGACTATATTCCTTAAAATCATATAACTATCACATCTTGATGTAAGATTTACTACCAGTTGCTCTACAATGTTGTATGTCTAAAAATATGATTTCTTGTATTATTGAACTATCCAATATAATAAAAGCCATTTGTGGCAAAGTTTTGGATGTTCAAGAACTTGAGAAAGTACAAGATCAAGCCGCTTTGACTTTATGCAACTTGGAGAAAATCTTTCCACCTTTCTTCAGAATTATGGTGCATTCACTAATCCATCTCCCGCATGAAGCAATTCTTGGTGGACCTGTTTTCTATCGATAGATGTATCCCATAGAAAGGTGTTAATTTATTTGTAAAATTTTCCTTCATTCACCTGTATGGCTTTAGTTACAATTTTTAATGATGCTGTACATCGTGTTTAAGTTCCTATCCAAATTGAAGTCTTGCTGCCACAACAAGTATTATCCAGAAGGATCAATTGCTGAAGGCTACTTGGCTGAGAAATGTATGACTTTCTGTTCAAGATATTTGGAAGATGTTGAAACAAGGTTGAACAGACCAAGAAGAAATGCTAGACTCACTGATAACTTCGCCGATACTTATTTGTTTCAAAGTTTTGGAGAACCAATCGACAAAGTTGAAATTGTGGAATTAGATGATTTATCGTGGGTACAAGCACATCGATATGTTCTGTTTCACCATGATTCAGTGGAACCGTTACGGAAGTAAGTTCTAGAAATATGATAACTATTCATCAAGTATAAATTGATCATCTTCTAGCAATGTGCACATTTTTTTAACATAGTGAGTACAAACAAATATTGAGATCTCGTTCGCACTCTCGAAAATTACAACATCAAAAGATCAATAAGTTATTTACAGAATCTTTTCATGAATGGTTAAGCCAAACTGTATGTGATTGAAGCTTTCCCTGACAAATAATAATGTTTTATCATAACATTTATAATTACTCAGTTTACTTTCCATTCAGTAGGTTTGGAGTGTGAAGAACGTAAATGACAAAGTTAAATGCCTTTCCTAAGGTTCAAACAGAGTGGTTAAAAAATATAGTGCCTTCCTCATCAACGAATTTAGATTTCATACATAATATCGCGAGAGATTGAGGAGAACTCAGAATTGTGGAATTGTTGTTAATTCCTCAATTACAAGTTATGCTAGTGCTAGGGACAACAATCCTGTTGAGGGAAATATGGAGTATTTCGAACTTCTGACTGACATAATTGAGTTGGATTACTACGACAAATGGAAAGTTATCTTATTTCAAGGGGATTGGGCTGATGTGAATATTGCTCGTGGAATTAAGCAAGATCAATTTGGTTTTAAAATGGCAAACTTCTCTCCATTAATTCACACAGGACAACAATTGATAGATGAGCCATATGTATTTTCTTCTCAAGTCAAACAAGTTTTTTTATTCAAAAGATCCAACTGATGAGGGTTGGTATGTTGTACTTCGTGACATCCTTAGAGACTTGTTTGACATGGACAATGGAAGTAGAGATAACATCGACGACAGACTAGAAACTTTGCCCTTTCCAGAACAAAACTTAAACGAAAATATCCTTAGTACTAGTACACAATTTTAATGGGTTCACCAGGATACAGATGAAGATATTTACGGATTTTGATGTAGTAAGATTTTATGATTTTTTAATTATATGTAATATCATAATTCAAAACTTGCTCTTATTAAATATTCAATTATTTTATATGTGCTGTTATTGTTGTAATTAGTTACTAAATTTTCAATTATTTTATGTGTATTGCAGATAAAATGCCTAGAAGAAAATTGTAAGATCTAAGCATTGTTCAAAATACTCAAAACTCGGAAGAAACAAATAGTGAACAATAGACTGCTATTGAATCTTCGAATGTTTCGATTACAGCTGACGAACCTACAGAAGTTCAAAGTAATTTTACATTTAATTTACATGCGTGTTGAGTTATTGTTGATTTCTTTTTCAGATTCTTATATTAGAATATACCATTTTCTAGCTGAAAGTGGTGGGACGCGCAGAGGTCAAGGACGTATGCTACTTAAAGATTTATACGAGTTAGATCCAGTCGAGCATGTCAAAGTATGTAGAAACAGTTTTGGTCAGCTTGTTGGATCAAAAGCTCGACTTTTAGAAGGATATTTGGGCATTTTAGCGTGAAATGCAAAAATGTTGCCTATCAACTACGAGTCATGGCATCAAATGCCAGATAGTAACAAAAATCAAGCTCTCGATAATATTAAGGTAACAAAATATTAATTTCATTTATAATACTTGATTTTAAGTTTCGTTTATATTTACTTTCTTAACTTGTGTTTTTTGTAGGCGAGGTTTGCTTTAGAGGTCTCCAATACTTATGTAGAGAAGGCATTGGGAAAAAGATGGAGAGACCATAAAAGTAATTTAAAGAAAGATTATTTTAAGACAAAAACAGCCCTCGAAGAGAAATTGCAAAATGCCTCGCTGGGAATGCTGAGGTACTAATGGGAAGATGCGGTTAGATTTTGGACATCAAAGAAAGGAGAGGTATTACGTACTTCCAAACTCTTATAATTATTTTGGTTTATAGTATTTACTATATACGTAATAATAATTTCATAATGTAGGATCGTGAACGAGTTGGAAAAAGCAGCATGCAAAAACAAAAATTCACTCACACTGCTGGGTCAAAAAGTTTTGCTTGTGTAGCTGAGGCCGGGGTATTTTGAATTTATTAATAGTGTCAAATGATTTATATTACTTTCCATTAAATAATATTTTTACTATCATATTGTAGGAACTGTCGTCCGGTCAAAAAGTTGGACTCATTCAGCTTTTTGACATTACACAGGAAGAAAGATGGATCTCCTATGACTCTTGAAGCTGCAGAAATTATAGTACGTCTACTTATTAAATTTTGAATTATTTTAAATATTTATAGTGTTTATTTTCAAATGGTTTAATTCATTATTTGTAATGCAAATATTATTTAGTTATGTTACATTTGTTTTTATAATATATTTTGCGTTCTTAACTATTTGACTGATTTATTAGTAGAAACTAAAGGATAAAAAGGCGGAGCACGAAGCGATTGCTTCCAGTGATAGTTCTGTTCATCTTGAGGACATTGATAACAGGATTATTACTGAAGTTTTGGGTCCTGAAAGGTATGGTCGGGTTTGATTTCAAGGATCTTTTGTTAACCCGACCCAATATTTTGGATCCAGCTTGTAGCAATACATGCCTTCGGGGAGTCAAGCTCAAGTTGAAGTTCAGAGGTTAAGAGACCAGATGGCTCAGAGGTTAAGTTCAACAATAAACACCAATCAAGTCTAAGCAATGCTCAAACTTGTTTATAAGAAGTGACTTAGTCATCATATCTGCAGGATTTTCATGAATACTAATTTTGCTCACAACAATATCACCACGAGCAATAATATCACGAACAAAATGATACTAAACATTAATGTGTTTTGTTCTCTCATGAAACATTTGATCTTTTGTAAGGAAGATGGCACTCTAGTTGTCACAAAATACAGTATTGATTTGAATGTCTTCTTTGAGTTCACTATAGAGTCCCTTTAACCAAGTAGCTTCTTTACAAGTCTCAGTAATCGCCATGTACTCAGCTTCAATAGTAGACAAATCAACTGTAGTTTGCAAAGTGGCTTTCCAATTGATTGCACAACCTCTGATTGTAAAGAATAACCTGTGAGAGATCTTCTTCTATCAAGGTCTCCATTAAAATCAGCATCAAGATACCCAATGACTCCATCTCTGGTTCTTCCAAACTGTAAGCAAACATTAACAGTACTGCATAAGTATCTTAAAATCCGCTGAACTGCTTTCCAATATTCATTATTGGGATTCACCATGTATTTGCTAACTGTACTAAATGCATATGATAAATCTGAATGTAAACAAACTATAGCATACATCAGAGATCCCACTGCACTAGAGTATGGAACATGTGACATGTACTCAATCTCATCATCTGACTGTGAAGACAAAGATGATGAAAGTTTGAAATGGGCTGCTAAAGGAGTACTAACAGGCTTAGCATTCTGCATATTGAATCTGCAAAGAACTTTCTCAATGTACCCTTTCTGACTTAGGTACAATTTACATGATTTTCTATTTCTGAGAATCTTCATACCAAGTATCTTCTTTGCTGGTCTCAAATCTTTCATCTCAAATTCTTCACTTAGTTGTGCTTTGACTTTTCTTATCTCTCATTTATCTTTCACTGCTATCAACATGTCATTAATATAAAGGAGCAAATACACAAAAGAACCATCACTTTTTTCTTAAAGAAAACACAACTGTCAAAGCTACTTCTTTTAAAATCATGAGAAGTCATAAAGGAATCAAATCTCTTGTACCACTGTCTTGGTGACTGTTTCAAACCGTAAAGGGACTTTTTTAGCAAGCAAACATAGTATCTTTTTCTGCTACTATAAGGCGCTCTAGTTGCTGCATGTAAATATCCTCCTCAAGTTCTCCATGTAAAAATGCAGTTTTTACATCTAACTACTCAAGCTCCAAATCATGCAAGGCCACAATACCAAGCAAAGCTCGAATCGAACTATGCTTCACAATTGGGGAGCTTCACAACTGAGAGAACACATCTGTGAAGTCCACTCCTAGAATTTGACTATAACCTTTTGCAACATACCTTGCTTTATATCTGGGTTCTTCAACTCCTAGAGTCCCCTATTTCTTTTTAAACACCAATTTACAATGAGCAACCTTTTTACCTTTAAGAAGTTTCACAAGATCCCATATTTTATTTTTGTGGAGTGATTTCATCTCCTATTGCATAGCAAATATCCACTTCTCTGAGTCTTCACAGCTAACCGCATCAGAATAATTAGATGGCTCTTGGTTTGCATATATGTAACATCCCAAACTTGGCCTAGGAGTTATGGTCGAATCTAGCATGTCACATTGAAGTGTTTTTCGAAAACTATGACTCCTTGATAAAAATTAGCCTCTAAATTTTAAAAACCCCTTTATTATTATTTAACAAATCATTAAGTCGGGAATTTTGGCTTGTTGTTGCCATTATTATAAAAGGTTGATCTAAAAACCGTGAAAGCTTTGGAAAACTCTTAGGATTAAATTTCATTTTTAAGTAAGTAACCAAAAGCCCAATTTAAAATTTAAAGATACGTAATGGCCTTATTAAAAAAACAAAACCCAACTCGAACTCAAGTTATTTAAATAAAAACAATTGTAGAACAACTACAGTTGTGTGGCCACCTCCAAGTCCCTAGCAGCACCAAATTGCCTATGGCTAAGGATTACCTGTACTGTAAAAAGAAAACAATGTAAATGGGTCTAAGGCCTATTACTCGACCCAAGTCGGCCCACACGCTCGTATGCCTGTTTAGTCTAGATTTCTCCACGATTATGAGATCTACACAACCCAGTCCAGAATTTGCCACAAAAAATTGATGAGGAAATTTTCATTTGGGTGAGCCATTTTGATTGTTACAAGCTAAAAATCTATTAGGGGTGAGCATTCGATCGAATCGAATCGAATCGAAAATTTTCGAGTTAATTGAGTTTTCGAATCTCATTTTATCATCCTAACTTTATTTGAAGTTTTCTCGAATCGAGTCGAGTGAGATGGAATTCGAATCGAATTGAATCGAATATATTTGTTCGAGTTAAATTTTAAAAAATAATTTTGGCTCCTTGTAACTATTGTCACCCATCGTAATAAAATTTGTCCACCTTAATCAAATTTTTTATTAACTTTCATCACTTCATAATTTATTTATTAATTTTTTATATATTGGTTAGCTTCTTTGCTTGCTTAGTTGTTTCAATTATCTTCAGATTCTTGTCACTATGTATTTTAGAATTAAAAAATATATTAAATGTAAAAATATGATTTTTTAATAAAAGTTATTTTAAAATAAAATGTGAAATTGATACCAATATAAAATTTTAACACGAATATTTTATGGCATAATTAATAATTCAATTTTAATATAAATATTCAATATGACTAAACAATTTAATAATATAAATAATATAAAATGTGAAATTTAATTTAATAATATAAATAGTAGATATAAATAAAATTATTACTATTTATGTTTAGTGACTTTTTTTGGATAATTTTGATTTTTTATTTGAGAGTAAAGGGTGGGAAGTAAAAGTTTAGGAGAAAAATAAAAAGTTTTGGGGAATAAAAGTTTGAGGGAAAGTAAATAGGGGGAGTAAAATTTTGGAGGGAAAATATTAAAAAAAAAATTGGAGGGGGGAGGGTTTGGGATAGATGGGAGGTGGGATGGGAAGGGAATAAAAGTTTTAGGGGAAAAGTGGTAGGGAGTAAAAATTTTGGGGGAAAATAAAAGGTTTTGAAGGTTTTTGGGAGAAAATTTTGAGAAAAAATAAATGGGAGAGTAAAATTTTGGTGGGAAATAGATTTTGGGTAGATTGGGGGGTTGGGAGGGGAGGGGAGTAAAAGTTTTGGGGGGAAAGTGGGAAGGAGTAAAAGTTTTGAGGGAAAAATAAAAAGGTTTGGGAGTTTGGGGTAAAAATGTAAAATATTATAATTTGATATTCGAATTATTCGAATTATTCGAGTTATTCGAATTCGAAAACTCAACTCGATTCGAACTTGAAATTCGAAAAAAATATTCGAGTTGATTCGAATAACTCGATTAACTCGAAAAACTCGATTCGTTTAACTCGAAATTCAAATTTTTTTCTATTTTTTCGAGTCGAATCGAGTTTTGCTCACCCCTAAAATCTATCAATCAAAAGTTTGACCACACACATTACACCAAATTGTTGAGTATTTTCTCTTTGTGTCTACTATGGGCATATGACTTAGTATTTATATAATACGGTTACTATTCACTAAAATGACGTCTTAGATAGGCTTCATGCATGCTAACACATATCTTGCTCTAGACTTAACACGTGTTCATGGACCACGTGCTTGACCTAACACCTCTCCTCGCAAGCATATAGAGATATGTGAACTCAATGTGCAAGCTTGTCTTGTGAGCTAGGCTCGAGAGCTATAGCATACTCACAAATTGGATGTACGAACTCTAACATGCCCACTTCGTGGGGCCTGACCCGAATTCCTTTGAGTCTACTTGGGTTGTGGGTCAGTAACTTGAACCTACTTGAGTTCCGAGTCAGTAATAGTGAATACCATAATAGGTTTCAATTATAACATGCTGGACAATCATTGTTAAATAGAAAAATATTCTTATAAAAAATGGCTTTCATAACACCAATTTTGAGGCTACAATCTTAATTAACTCCGAATCTTATAAAAATTATAAACATAAAATGTACATTTGAAGTACCAGTTATAGATATTGCTACTACTTAAATTCCGACTCTAAAGAAAATGTCAATTTTCTATTAATTATGTTATCTTTAAATTTCATAAAATGTCATTTTTAAATTTCAATTGTGAGGAAAAATTTTATAACTAATAATTAAAATGATAAAAAGTTAAACACTATATTAATTAAATTTCTTTTTTATTTGACCTCTAACTTAGAGTTTCATAAAAAGATAATTAAATTTATTTGTAGTTATAATAAATACTACACCAATAAATATTCGGTGCAGTGGTAAGGCATATTACTCTCTTAATGGGAGAACAAGATTCAAGTCTTAGAGATGATATTCTTGACAATAACAACCGTGAACCCCAATAATAAATTATAAAATATACATAAATGTACCAAAAATAATAATAAACACTAAAAAATGAAATATAAGTAAGATATTAAATGGTTATCTCTTTTATAATAAACTATTAGGTATAGTTTGATATTTTTTTCCTTCTATTTTTTATACATTTATGCAATCCCATTTTACTTTTAAGTAAGGGAAATAAAAATTTCTCTAGAAGATAGTAGTAGTTTCCTTCAATAGATTACAACTTAAAAGTTGTTGTGATGCATCTAAAAATGGTTAGAAGTAGTGTAGTAAATTAACCAATTATTTGTATCGAGTGTGCACATCATGCATGTAATACATCACAAATATAGTTATTTTATAATTTATATTCCAAAGAATCTTCAAATTCCTAATTCTATCTCATTTTCAATTTTATCTCTAAGGTCGAATTCCAACACCACCACCTTTATTGCAATTCTATGGAGTTTCAACTAATAACTTAATTGGAGAAATCCCTTCTTTAATATGCAGTTTCACTTCCCTTATGGTTATGCTTTTAGATGAGAATAATTTGGAGGGAACAATTCCAATGTGCATCGGAAACTTGAGTTCTTCTCTCATAGCAGTTCAGCTAGGGAATAATAATTTTCATGGTCAAATACCAGAAAATTTTGCTAAAGGTTGCATGTTGAGAAGTTTACGCATCGACAACAATAAATTAGAAGGGTCACTACCACGATCTTTGGGTAATTGCAAAGGTTTAAATCTTCTCAATGTTGGAAACAACAATTTGAATGACACTTTCCCAAGTTGGTTAGGAAATTTGGATCAGCTGCAAGTTCTTACCTTGAGGTTGAATAGATTTTACAGCCAAATAGAGAGCTTTGATATTACATTTTCTTTAACTAAATTGCGAATCATTGATCTTTCTCACAATAAATTTAGTGGCTACTTACCTACCCTTTTTTTGAGCATATGCATGCCATTAGAGATGAGTATGGAAAGAAAGTTGATCCACATTACATGAGAGAAGCACTTAGTGAATTTTTAGTGAATTATACTGATGGTTTATCTGTTATAGCAAGAGGGCTGGAAAGAAAGTTTGAATCACATTATCCATTTGGACGGTTATTGACCTTTCTAGTAACCAATTCAGGGGAGAAATTCCAAAAATACTTGGTGAGCTTCATTTACTTATTGTCCTAAATCTCTCCTATAACTGTTTAATAGGTCCTATCCCATCATCTTTAGGTAATTTGTCAGAGCTTGAATCATTAGACCTCTCATCAAATAAGCTGGAAAGAAGAATTCCAACAGAGTTGAAAAATCTTGGATTCTTAGAGGTGTTAAACCTTTCTCAAAATAATCTCAAGGGACCCATTCCTCAAGGCAAACAATTTGATACTTTCACTAACGATTCCTACATGGGAAATTTGGATTTATGTGGTTTGCCACTATCAAAAAACTGTGGTACTGATGAGGAAACCCCAGCCATATTTGATAGAGATGATGATGGTGATGAATTGAATTGGAAATTTTCAATATTGATGGGGTATGGATGTGGGTTGGTGCTGGGAATGAGCATGGCATACATTGTATTCACGACTGGAAAACCATGGTGGTTGATTAGGATCGTGGAGCGAGTCCGACGAAGATTTGCAAAAAGGTAGAGAAGGCAACACTTGGGCGAGTTCAACAAGTTGCAAACAGAACAGAAAACTTCATTGCTTGGTGGTATGCAGGCCTTTTTCAGTAGCTGTTTAATAAACATTTTGTGTGGGTGCTTTGTATTATGTTTTCTTAGGTCCTCTCTCATGGCAATGTTCCCTGATGTGTTTATGATAGGTGCACTGGTTTGTAAAGACTGTCTTTATGGGAACCTATCTTTTTAATAAAATTGAAATAAGGAATAGATGGTTAATTTATTCCAAAAAGTTTAGTACATTCTTATATTTTTATGGCAATCTAATTCTTTTTGCGAAATTATAGATATGTATTTTTATATTATTTTTGGATATTTGTTTTTTCAAATTATAGATGGTATAATAACATGTTTATTTCTTAATACTTGCACATTCTATCAATTTGATTTTTATTCTAAATAATTCAATAAATTTCACATTCCATATTTACAAATTCTATCAACTTTATTCTAAAACACATATAATTAAATATAAAAAATGATTATATTTAAACACATATAACTAAATGTTGATAAATTTATATGTATGTGTGATTTTGATAAACCAAAAAACTCAAAACCCCCATAACTTAGTAAATTTGTGGTTTTATAGCATTTTCAACAAAGGAACCCAATTTCTCCCATCACCTAGGCAATAATTAACAGCAAAAAAAAAAAAAGACAACGAAAAAGCTTCTTGTAAGCCATTTTTAAATCATCATCTTTTACATTCTTATTTAATTGAAAAATCGTGTAATAATTTACACCCATCTCTAAACATAAAATTTATTGCAAAATTTATCTTTATCTAATTTGTTTGCAATTTATTTAGAAAAATGTGTAAATTTTCTAGGTTTTCAATTTTTCCAACTTGAATTTTAGATTTTTTGTAATAGTTTAAATTTTTTATTTACATATATTTTTATAATTTATAATTTCTTTTATATTTTAAAATATATATTTCATATAGTTTCTTTTAAATTTTTTAGTATATTTTTATAAAAAAAATGGATTATGGCATCCTAAGAGTGTCAAGTCCTATATTTAATATTGTAACAAAAAAAAATCAAAGCTCTTGACGGAATGAAAAATTAGGTACCAACTTGGGACAAAAAAATCATAAGTACCAAAATGGAAAAAGGTGTCAAGTTTGAGGGGCTAAATGCATATTTGAACATTATAATTATAATAAAATATAAGCACATATTATATTATTTAGATAAATATATATATAAATAATTATATTTTGTACGTTTTCACAATATATACTTTATATTTAATTATATGTGTTCGAGGATCAAATTGATAAAATTTGTAAGCATCGAAGACTAAATGTATTATTTATACTAATTAAAAAAAAAGGTTACATCATAACTTTCATTAACCATTTAATGAAGAGTGAGTAAAATAAAAATACTCTAAAATGTGAGTGACCAAAATAGAAATGATCTAAAACGATAGTGATAAAATTGAAAATTTTCATAGTTAGGTGACTAAAACATAAATACACTAATAATGGGGTGACTAATTCTACAGTTTACCCTTTTATATTTTATTATTAGGGTAAACTACACCACAAGTCACCCAACTATCTCCCCTTTTTCTTTTTTAGCTACCTAATTATGAATTTTTTTAATTTGATCACTCAACTAATTGAGATTTTTTTTTTGTTCATTTCTTTAAATCTCTATCGAGGGTAATGTGGTAGTTAAAAAATAAGTATAATTATAAATCTTGCTCTCAAATTTTACATCTTAAATTGATTTAGTCAAAATTATAAAATAATTAATTCTCAAATTTTATAAATAGTCTCAGATTCTTAAAATTTATTTTTCTCTTGTACTTCACCACGTGCCATTACCATCATTACCTCCACCTCCACCTTTCTCCCAAAAAAAACTTACCTTTCCTCTTTCTATTTCAACCTAATTTATTTGTTAAATAGTAGCACATATATTTAAATAGCTTAGGCTTCATCTATCTAAACACAAAATAAATTATAATACCTTAAATTTGAACATGATTGAAAAAAAGGGGTTTTTTTTTTTTTGAGAAAGGTGGAGGAGAGGGCAGAACTAGAGGCAATGGTGATAGTAGTAGCGGAGGAAGTGGAAAGAAAAGGTAAATTTTGATGATTATATTGAGATTATTTGTAAATTTTAAAAATTAATTTTAAAAATAATGACTAAATTAATAGAAAATATAAAAATTAAGAGTTAAATTTATTATTATATTAATTTTTAACTGTCATATCCTCTCATTAGAGATTTAACCCTACTTAACGGAAATTGGAAAAAAAAAATCTCAATCGGTTGGACTACAAAATTAAAAAATTTGAACTAGATTAAAAATTGACGGTTGAATGAGCAAAATTAAACAACTGATAGTTGAGAAGATAGTTGGGATTCTGGTTTCCTCTCTTCAGAAAAGCAGGAAAAAAAGTAAAATTATAAAACAATATCGAGACAAGTTGACGACTCGCTCCGGCTGCACCGAGTCACCACTCACCACCACCAGCCGCTCATTGGCTCTTTCCTTCTCTTTTAAACGTTCATTTTCCATCATCACCGAATTCGGATTCTCGAATCACCCGCGACCGGATTCGAATGTACAATTCCAAAATTTTCCTTCTAATCCTGCTCTTCCTAATCAATTCCATTGCCTCTTCCAAAGAGGATTTGGGTCAGAAATGCTCCAACACCAGCTCCCTAGTCGGGTTCGAATCGAACTTCACAATGGTCTGACACCAACTCCGTGGCCATCTCAAAATCTTTGATGGCTGCTCTTTCCAGGTCACCAGATTCGACATGTTATCCGGCTCATCCGACGTCATTTTTTGGGGCGCCGTCTCCCTCAAATTCTCTGACCTCACCAATTGGTTCCCCATCTCTGGTCAACGCCTCAATCAAACAACTTACAAAAACGCATCGTTTCCAGTCCAATTGCTCCCCGACATAACCTGGGACTAGTGTCACGGGGCTAGACCTTTCGTCTCGTGATCCGTGCGGCCTTAGGCGATTCGCTCGTCCAAACTCGCCCAAGTCAGCCTTTACTCAAATAAGGATTCCTTAAGAACTCCTTCAAGGCACCAACTCGTACAGCGGAAGCAAACTTATGCCAAAAGAGGCTTATAAAGAACAACAGAAAGGGACGCACACAAAGTGTTTGAGTAAATGCTCTCTATTCTCTTATTCACAAAGAATAATGAAACAATGAATGGAGTGAGTACAAATGAGGGGGAGGCTCTCTATTTATACTTGAGCTCCCCAAAAATCGACGGTCAAGATACAATTACATCGACGGACGAGATTAAAGGGTACCTACCATCAAATCTCTAAGAATATAATATCATATCTTCTAACATTACATATCTTAGATAAGATATGTAATCTTATAAAATAATATCTTATAAGATTCCATATCATATCTAAGATCTCTAAGATTATAATATCATATCTTTTAAGATCATGTTTCCATATTTGTAGATGGACCTTCAATCTCTTCAAGCAACGGGCCAGTCCGATTGGGCCAACCAGGCTTCAATCTGACAGGCTTCTCCAATATCTCCTTGAATCGGGCCAGTTCTCGTGGGCCAAATGATCCCCATCTGAGCAATAGACCTCCATCGGATGCATTTGGTGCGATGGTCACGGGCTTTGAACTGTGGCCCGTGACACTAGATCAACGATCTTTAAATCTAGGACATCGCCAGCACCTCGGACTTCGGCCATGTCACCCTCCCTCGAAACGGGTCGGATTCAATTTCGGACTCGGTGCATACAGTGTTTGATAACTGCAAGAACTTGTCGGATAATTATAGGGTCCGGTGGAACTTGAATGTGGAGGAAAACTGGATCAAGATCGGGTTAGAAGCGGCGGCGCCGATGACCTATTACATGGCATTTGGGTGGGCGAATTCGAATAGGACGAAGGAGCTGATGTCCAAAGCTGATGTTACGGTGGCAAGTTTTACTGAGGAAGGTAGGCCTTTTGTTGATGATTTTTACATTACGGCTTATAGTGAATGTAAGTTGAGTTCTAAAGATCAGACAGCTATAGGTGTTTGCCCTGATGTAGTTTATGAGAACTCGAAAAATGGCATGATGGTGAATAATACTAGGTTGGTTTATGGACATAGGAGAGATGGGGTTTCTTTAATTATGTTTAGGAAACCATTGAATTCGACAGATAAGAAGTATGATTTGCCTGTGTATCCTAATGAGGATATGAGTGTTATTTGGGCATTAGGGTTGATGAAACCACTGAATGAAAATCAGTCTCATTTTTTGCCCCAATTTCATGGGGTCTAGAGAAGGTTGCATAAGGACATTTGGTGCTTAATGTTTCAGAGAAGGTAGATGATTGTTTTGGGCCATTGGATGCTGATGATAATGAGGATCAAGAGTTGATTATTGTTGATACAGAAGTCCCCCTTGTTGCTACAACAGGGGAGGTGTTGCATTATCCAAATCCGCCAAGTCCGTCTAAGGTTTTGTATATTAATAATAAGTAAGCACCGATGTTGAGAGTGGAAAGAGGGGTTCCAGTTAAGTTTTTGGTGCAGGCAGGGCATGATGTTGCATTGTATATTACTTCAGATTCTCTAGGAGGGAATGCTATATTAAGGAATGCAACTGAGACTATTTATTCTGGAGGGCCAGAAGCAGAAGGAGTTGTAGCAAATCCTCACGAATTGATTTGGGTTCCCGATAGGAATACCCCCGATCAAGTGTATTATCAGTCCTTGTACCAAGAGAAGATGGGATGGAAGGTTCAAGTTTTTGATGGTGCCCTCACTAGTGTGCTTTTAGATGATCAAGTTACTTTCTTTTGGACGTTATCAGAAGATTCAATAACTATTGCTGCCCATGGTGTGAATAAGAGTGGCTATCTTGCAATAGGTTTCGGTAATGGGATGGTGAATAGCTATGCATATGTGGGCTGGATTGGCGATACTGGAAAAGGGCATTTAAATACATATTGGATTGATGGAAAGCATCCCTTGAACATCCATCCAACAAATGAGAATCTGACACATGTCAGGTGCAGGTCAGAAGATGGCATCATTACTTTGGAATTCAGGCGTCCATTAAAACCATCATGCAATCAAAATGATAAGCCAGAGTGCAAGAACATTGTTGATCCTACAACTCCTCTTAAAGTCATATGGGCAATGGGTTCAAAGTGGACTGATGAACATCTCAGTGAGAAATACATGCATACTGTCACGAGTCAAAGGCCTGTGTAAGTGCTGCTTATCCGTGGTTCTTCCGAGGCTGAGCAAGGTTTACAACCTGTCAAAGCTGTACATGGGTTTATACTGTTCCTCTCCTGGTGTATTTTGATTCCTGGTGGAATATTGGCTGCTAGATACCTAAAACATGTAAAGGGTGATGGATGGTACCAAATTCATATTTACCTACAATATTCAGGATTAGCAATTATCCTACTTGGTGTTCTTTTTGCAGTTGCCGAACTTCGCGGTTTCTATGTCAGCTCGTTACATGTTAAGCTTGGTATTGCTGCCATAGTTTTTGCCTCTCTGCAACCAATGAATGCATATCTCAGACCGGAGAAACCTGCTAATAGGGAGGACGCTTCCACAAAGAGATTAATTTGGGAGTATTTCCATGTAATTATCGGCAGAGTTGCCATTACTGTAGGAATTGCAGCACTTTTCACTGGAATGAAGCATTTAGGAGAAAGATATAGAGTAGAAAACGTCCACGATCTTAGCTGGGTATTAATAATATGGTTCTTGATTGCTGCATTGACTTGCAAGAGCCGACTCAATGGAAAGATTCAATTTGAATACAAGTTCACAAGTTCATATATAATTTTTATTAAAATTAAAAGGAAAGTTGATCCTCCAACTAGCAAGATTTTTGTACAACAATAAAGATGCAACCAAATACCCACATCGGGCCCTCTCCCTTTCACCAAATCAAATCATCTTAAAAAAAACGATGATTCCAAAGCACCATAACACCCCATCATCGTTAAATCATACTAATTCCATAAGACCCACAGCGGCTACATTTCTTTTATTTTCTGTTTCAACACTTACCATTTTACCTTGCTGCTGGGACCCCTTCCTTACCACAGACTCATGCATTCAAAGTAAAATAACTGTACATCAGCTTATTCTTGAAGATTTGCAAAAGACTAAATATGGAAGGGAGAGAGATGGATCCATCCTTTTGCTACTTGAAATTTACTCTTCATCCCACTGAATAATTCCAATATAAAATTATATCCTTAAGTTTTATAAATTCTAGTTTTCTAATTGATTAACCCATTCTATGCTTTCCAATTAATCAACCCTTCTAACAAGTTATTATTTTATATGTTCAATTGAATCCATCAGAGGTAAAATTTGTTGATGTGGATTTGGTTAATATATCCAAAGAATTTAATCTACTACTAAACTATTTGTCTAAATTCATGTTGAACGCCATTTTCTAAACAATTATTAAAAGAGAAAATATTTGGTAATAGTGAAAATATTATTATTGGATGAGACGTATAACTGGAAATTAATTTATTATTGTGGATAAATAATATATATTTTTCAGTAAATCAGACTGATATTGTTGTGGATATATTAAATAAACATTGCTTTATCCATAAAACAAGCATAGCATTTGTTGTTAATAAATTTTATCACAAAGAAAAAAATAAGTAATGTATTGTTGAATAGTGAATAATGGTGTAGACATGCAGTCTTGCATTACTTGTCAAAGGCTTAACATCACTGGAACAAAACAAATGAGATCAACACAAGACAAAACACATCCAAACAAACAATACACCAAAATGAGAGGAAGACAGAGATAGAAAGAGAGAGGGCAGAAGATTCCTTCTTGGTATGCATTACTACAAATTACACAGACTTTGACTTACACAATTTTCATCCTCGCCCTACCACCCACGTGGGTCTCAAACCCACCTAATCCTCGCTATATTTGCCTTACGACCCACTTCATATGATATATTTATAAGTATCAGTTAAATAAATATAAACTAATTTTTTGTGACAAAAGTATAAAATATATATCCTCCAGACTCCCACCACATATGTGACATTATTCTAACTGTCACTATTTACTATTTAAAAAAAAGTTAAGTCGTTACGACCTTTAATCGGTAAATAAGATATAGTTTCAAGTTTAAAAATTCAAAAAATAAAGTCATTACATAATATCAAAATACAAACAATATCTCAAATACATCATAAATATCTTCAAATGCAACACAAGAGCAAAAATTAAATACTATTAAAATAATTATTAAAATATTTTTTTTATAAATGTTTATTTTTTAAATATGTTTATTATATTATGTAGGATGGGATGGGGTAGGTGGGGATGAGGTAGGTACAAGGTCATACTCACGCCTACCCCACCACTCACAACGGGTTTAATTTTTGTCCCCATCCCACTGTCAATTGAGCACGAAGTAGGGCGGGACCCACAAAACTTTCCCCACTAGCATCCCTAAGTGATTCTACTTAAATTTTGATCTTTCTAATTTAAAAGCAATTCCTAATAAACCGAAAGATTCAATTTAAGTATAACATCACAAATTTTCTTCTTTAACTAATTTGAAAAAACATTATTATAACAAGTTAGGTGAAATCGAAGGGAATTTATTGCTTGATAAACTCAGAAAGAAAAAGGCATGGATTAGATTAGAGTAATTATTTTATGAAATTATAGACATCACCATAGCCATATATTATTATTATTTAATTGGATAAAACTATTTAATTACAATTTTGAAATTAAAAGTGAAGATTTCTCAAAATTAGATGAATGTTATGCAAACGAGATCAAAGAAGGTTATAATTTAAGGTTGCCAATGTGACCGTAAAATCTATTCCATCTCAAGACTACAGATTTCCTAATCTATTAGATAGATGCTATGCTACTTACCTATCAGATTTTCTACACAAAGATTAACTTTGTAATTTCCGATATTTATAAGAATGAAAGGCCTTTGATTGGATATAAAAATTATTCCATAAATTGTGCTCTTATAAAGTAAAATTGTTAGGATATCTTTAATATGTAGGTTTAAAATTTTAAACCAAATTGATTTACGGTTCTAATTTTGTAATTTTTTTATTTTCATAGTAAAGGTGGATCAGCAAAAATTTTTATTATTACTTATACTAAAAGGCGAGAATATATGGAAATCTTTCATATTTCTGATTATTATGTAATTTAGAATACACCAACAAGATTCCCAATGGAAATTTATGATATTTTTAAAAACTTATGGAAATATATATTATTCTGCTTTAATTAATGCAACAATATAATGATATATAGTGTACGAAATGGCTAAAATTGCTGCAAACTTTTGACTCGCGGTAGAAGAAACATGCTTAATTACTTAGTTACATTAAAAAATACGTAAAAACTTTGCTTTATATAATATATATGAAATAAACAAAGTTTTGGACCGAAATGATAGATTAAAATTTTAAATGCAAGGCAACTATAATTATATTGTTAATTAAATTTAATAGCTAGATTGTTAAATTCAAGATTGTCAAAAATAATTATTTGAGGATGGTCCACAAAAAGCTTAATTTGATCTATCTGAATATTACAAAGTTTCTATTACTTGTTGGCAACATAGGTCCATCGAAGCAACTGCGACTTAGCCGTGCAGAACAAGTAAGAGATGAGAACTACAGGCATGCCTTCAAAACTAGAAATTTAGATTTTATAGAAAAAAGGTCTTCTCATCTGGGTATTTATTTTGTTAGACATTACAATCAAAGTTGAGGATCACGATCAAACATGTTGCAATCATAAGACTCTAAATCAAACCGTGTCACTCACTCTCTTCAGCTGGTCCCCAATACTTGTCTTTGTTGTTTTGATGCCTTACAATTGGTATTTGGACTTTTAAACCAATGAAAGATCAACAAAGTTCCCCCCATTTAGAGGGGTACTGACTTAGTAGTACTTGGGATGATAGGGAACAAGCATGACCCTCGAAACCTCTTCGCAACCAAAAGCATGACCCTCGAAACCTCTTCGCAACCAAACCAACTGATCTGTTTTTATTTCTAGTTGTAATTTAATCGGTATTACTGCCACTGATTTGAATTTGATAAAAATGAGTCTCGCAGACACCATCCAAGTCCAGCCCCACTCTGGGACAATAACTTCCATGGATATTTACCCATTGAGTAATTTAATTTGCCAACAAATTTTGATCTCACTAAACATCGAAGCTTGTTTCCGAACACCATCAAACTCACTTGTTTTATCCCATCAACTTTGAGCAATTTGTCAAAAACTAGAATCAAACAATCTCAAAGGATAGATTCCTACAACATTTGTAATAATTTTTTGTTTAACAATTTTTATCACAAAGAAAAAAGAATAGAGTAATCTCTAATGACATTAAATAAAATGATATTTGAGAAAAGGAACATGCAATGAATGTATTATTGTTTGGTTTTGAATATTGGGATAAGAAATGTAAAAAGTTAATAAAGATGTGGTTGATATTTGTCTAAATATGACAAAGTTTCTATTACTTATCTTTTCAATTCATGTTTTCAATGTAGGTCCATCCAACTAACAGCGACTCAGCCTTACATAACTAGAGATGAGAACCACAGGCATGTAATCCAAACTAGAAATTCAATTTTATAGCTAAGGAAAAGAAGAAAATTTAAGTCTTTTCCTCTCAATATTTATTTAATCAGAGATTACAAAATAGTTTCAATCAAACATGTTATAATAATTAGACTAAATCAAATAGTGTCACTCACTATCATCTACTTGCCACCAATACTTGTCGTTGTTTTTTATGTCCTGTAATTGATATCTGGACTTTTAAACCAAGGAGAAAGTTTCCCGTCCGTCAATTTCGCCTTTATTATATTTCAAAATGAAAAAAAAAAACAACATAAAAATCGTATCTCATTTTCCAATTGCCAATTGGAATTTGTGATCATCTCGCACTTGGATTGCAAGAAAAACTGTAAATAATAAGCTACGGGAAAATGAGGTGATTTTTTTTTTGTGTGTGTGTTTTAATATAATGTAGATTAAAAAATTATTTTATTAATTTGTGTCTTTAAAATTCTTTTTCTGTCTTTTTTTTTCCCCTCAAAGCTACGGGAGTCGCCACCAATTTTTTTAATGAGGTGTGATCGGATCACCTCACAATTTAATCATTTTAATAAATAGTTTGATTTATTAAAACATTATTTTTCGGTCTACAAAAAACCAAAAAATAGGTTCTGGAGTCGGTTACGCACGAGGAGGGATCAGTACCCTCAATGCGCCCAAAATTGGTACCTAGCTTTTTAATTAGTTTCTTAATATAAAAAATGAGCAAAGATTTTAAAATACGATCCTTGTATTTAAAAAAAATGTATAAAACAAATTACCCGTTAAGACCCTCTCATTTTGGAGAGAGAAAATATCAAACCCAATGAGTTAGGGCATGATATTTCACCTCCTCAAAAATGAGCTTGTCCTAAAACAACTCTTGTAATAAAATTTAAAAGGATATTCAATTGTTTAATTCAGTTGAAGAAATCGCAGCCCAATATGTTAGGGCACAATTTCTCAAAATTTCAAACATTGAATATTGCCTTTATTATTTTTTAGAAAAATCCTCATCTCGGGAAAACTACATGTCATATCCAATGCATTAGGACACAATGTATCGAATTCCCGATACGAGAATATATGCCGAAAAATTTACTTATTTGAAAGACACTCGATTATCTCGAATTTAGAAAAACATCGTACTCCGTAAGTTAGAATATGATTTTCTTAATTCTCGAGATTATTTTAAAAAAATTTGTTAAAAAAAATCGTTTATTTGAATATACCGAGAAAATCGAAACCCCGTAAGTTAGGGTACGATCTTTTCAAATCAAAATACGAAATTTTAATTATTTTAAAGTCGCAATTCATGCATCAAAATAGAATTAATCTAACGCGAAATGGTAGAAATAAAACATGGTATTAATATGCGTAACAAAACAATAATGAATACGATAATGTAAAAATAATACGAGCAATAGCAACAAAATAAGATAAATAAAAGGACAAATCAATATCATACAAAATAACAAGTATATAAGCAAATAAAATTAAAACATTCTTTCAAAATAATAATGAAAACGTAAATAAATAAATAAAGAAGATGAATAAAATTATAAAAATGTAAAAAGATATATATGTATGTATATATATGCATATAAAAATTATAAAATATAAAAAAATATATAAGTATGTATATGTATTCATGAAAATATAATATATATATATATGTAGATATGTAGATATGTATATAAAATATAAATATATATATCTATATATATACACGTGTACATAGATATAGATAATATGAAAAAGTATGTACGCATATATATAACTAAATTTGAAATTAAATTAAAAAAAAAAGTATGAATGAGAAAATAATTATAATAATAAGGTAAGTAATAATAATAAACGCAATAATGGTAATAGTAATATTAAAAATAATAATAATGGTAAAAATAATGATAACACCATTAAAATTAATTAATTAATTTAATAGCAAAAAGTAACAAAAAGGACTGATTTGAACTTAAAACAGAACTTTGGGGGGGCAAATCTGCAAATAAATAAAAATAGGGGACCTTTCTGAATGCGCGCATAACATGGAGGGACTAAAAGGGCAATTTTCCCTTCTCCTCCAAAACGGCGTCGTCTAGCGAGGACCAAATTGAAATCGCTGAAAACGCGGGGTAAAATTAAAAAAAATAAAAAAAAACCTAATTTAAAAAAATTAAAAAACGGAAGGGATGAAGGCGCAATTATCCCTTCCGCTAAAAAAACACGCGGATCCTGCCTGGGTCGGGTCGATTTCGGGTCGACCTCCCCAAAACGACGCCGTTTTGGCGCCTAGGGAGGTTAGATGAAATGGCGCTGTTTTAAGGGGCTGTTTAAGCCCAATTTTTATTAAAAAAATTCATTTCTACCACCATTTAAAAAATTTTAAAAAACTTCCTCTTTTTCTTTCAAAACCTTTCCCCTCCCCCGGCCATGGTCACCACCAGCGAACGGCCGCGCCGCCGCAGGCGGTGGTCGGAGCTAGGCAAAGATTGGGTTTTTTAACCCCGTTCCAAATCCTTGTTAGAAACCCAATTCTCTTGACCCAAAAGGCCGAATAGATGGGATCTTTCACACCCTTTTCGATCCGATTCCAATGCCAAAAGAAGGCCTCCGGCAATAGGCTTTCAGAACCGATAGGTACCCCTTCCCTTTTTTCTTTTATTTCGTTTTTTGTTGAGATAGTTCCATATATAAAAAAATAGTAAACAAACATAAAAAATGAACAAGAACACGAAGAGAAAAAAAATAAAATAAAATAAAATAAAAGATCTAAACACCTTTTAAGACTTTTTCTGCTATTTTGATTCACTGGTGCTGGTAAAAAAATAAAAAGATAAAGTTCGGGCTTTTATAGCCGAATCGAAAACTGTTTGCTTCTTCTTTTTTGTCCGTTTCCATGTTGTTTTTTATTGCATTTGTTGTTGCGTGTTATTCTCTGTTTTGTAGGTGCCAGAGGCCTGCTGTGATGGTTGCAGAGGCGGTGCAGGCAGGCTAGCGGCTAGGGGTCAGAAGACCTAGGTGCGGTGCACCTAGGGTATTTTTTTTACTATTCATTTTTCTGATTCTGTTGGGCTAGGGTTGTTAGGTTTAGTTTGGGCTGTTTGGGCCAGTTGTAAAATGGGCTGCTAATTAGTTTAGGTTTTGTTTTCATTTTGTGTTTGGTTTTGTTTGGGTCATATTGGGCCCCGGGCAAAAATGGGTCACTACAGTTGCCCCTCTTTGCTCATTGTTGTGTAACGAGAACGGAGCAAAGACTTCAAAAAGGACCAATTTTGCCCGGTCTCACCAGATCTTGACTTACTTTGATGCTTTTCTTCTTAAGGTAGCTTCATTCCAATTCACTACATATTCAGAGGTATAGGAAGTGTTGTTTCAATCTACTATACTGCAACTGCTCCACTGCACTTCAGGGAGATAATGTTTGCTATGATCTGCTCTATGCAACTTTAGAGAGATAAGATATGCAATTTTTAGTCTGCTACACTGAAACCTCAGTGATATAAGACTTGTAGCTTCAACTTGATTTACTGCATCTTTAAGAAAATAAAGTCTGATGCGATATGCTCTACTGCAACTTCAGAGAGATAAGATCCATCATTTTAATCCGCTCCACTGCAAATTCAGAGAGATAGGATTGGTTTCTTTTGTATACTCTACTATAACTTCAGAGAAATAAGATCTGTGGCTCCACCGCAACTTCAGGGAGATAGGATTAGTTTCTTTCAACCTACTCTACTGCAACTTCAGAGAGAAAAGGTTTTTGGCTTTAATCTGCTCCACTGCAACTTTAGAGATATAAGATTTGTAGTCTGGCTTCAATTAGAGATAAGATTTGTTGTCTTTAGTCTTTAATGCCAAGGAGATACAATTCGTTGCCTTCAGCTTTAATATGCTTCGCTGCAATGCCAGGGAAACAAGATTCACTACCTTTAGCTTTAATCTATTCCACTGTAATGCCAAGGAGATAGGATTCACCACCTTCAGCTTTAATCTATTCCACTGCAATGCCAGGGAAACAAGATTTGCTACCTTTAGCTTTAATCTGTTCCATTGCAAAGCCAAGGAGATAGGATTCACTGCCTTCAGCTTTAATCCGCTATACTTCAGCTTTAATCTATTCCACTGCAATGCCAGGGAAACAAGATTCGCTACCTTTAGCTTTAATCTGTTCCACTGCAAAGCCAGGGAAATAAGATTCGCTACCTTCAGTCTGCTCCACTGCAACTTCAGGGAGAAAAGATTTTTGGTTTCACCGATCTGTTCTCTGGGGAACATGACCTGTAGAATCCCTCTCAGAGGCCTATTTATGCCTAGTGATTAGAATATTATGATCGGAATATTTGGAGCCCAATATTACTCATATTACTAGTCAAAGGCTTAACATCACTGGAACAAAACCTATAGAATCCATTTCATGGGCCTATTTATGCCTAGTGATTAGAATAGTATGATCGGAACGAATCAAAATCTCCTAACTAAATGTGCATGCATGAATGCAAAATGTCATGAAAATGATTCCTCAATGTTTGAGTTGTTATTGCTCATTGTTCAATAAGGTTTTATTGCCAACATGTCAGAATGCTATCTTTTCCGGTTGGTAATGCTCATATCTTACTTAACCGGATTGCCCCCACTGTAATTTTCAAGGTTTAATTCACTGTACCTTTGGGACATAAAATTTGAACTGTCTTCCTCCCATTGAGTATAAGATCTGGCTTTCTTAATCCTCTCCCACTGTAATTCAAGGATATAGGATTTGAATCTCTTTGGTCTCCTACACCATTCTCAGGGTGTCGTACCAAATGTTTATGCTCAACTGTAGAACTTTCTCTTCCGAGAAACCTCTTTTTATCACTCGGTGATCATTGAAGCTTGTCACCAACATGACATCTTGTCGTTTTTTTTCAATCAATATTTTGACAATAAAATTCGAATGGGTAGTCTTAATTTAGACTTTTCCTCCTTAGACATTTCAACCTTTAAACTTGGTGTGTTCTAAACAATAGTCCTGTTTCAAGTTCCTATATTATTTAGAAACTTCTAGAGTAATATGCAAAACTTCTTTTGCTTGAATATTCAATCCATTAATTGTTATTCTAATGTAACATGCTTACAAAAAGACCATAACAATGGATAAAATAGAATTGATTTGGGAGCATGGCTCGAAATTAATAAATTATCAAGGATAGTAAGAATAAAAGAGGAATTGATTGGGAACACGTATCTTGAAAAAGAATAAAGTATTCCAAGATAGCAAATTCAATATAAATAGTATCAAGATTAGGTGCCCCAGATATCGTAGCTTGAACTTATGTATACAAACTCTTTGAAAGACCATTCTGAGTTTAACATGTGTTTAGGAGATCTACAGGACTTTGTCGATGCCCCAAGATGTCGTCTACCCTTTCTTATTGATTCAGGTATAGCAAGATCACCACATGCTCCAATCTGATTAAAATTTGAGTTGCTCTGATCCCTTCATGCCCCATTTTTATCCAAAACTTGAGCCACCCGTTGCGGGTTTTCAACTCAAATCCCTTTTGGTCTCAAGGCGCCCTTTGCTGGTTTTCACCTTGGCCTTTCCTTTTTCTTTTTCTATTCTTTTCTTCTTCTCTCTCTTTTTTGAAATATTTTTTGATTTAATCTGAACTCATAGGATTAGGCATGTCCTTGTTATCCCTTCTGATCAAAATCAACACTTTTCTATATAAGACCTTCCATATAAGGTCCTTCCGAGTTTGACATCCACTTTCTTATGAAGTTCTTTTTGTATGGGAAGAATCTTCTTCGTTACTAGATCTCTCTCATGGAATTCTTTGGGGCAAACTTTTTTAGTGAGCTTGCATAATTTGCTTTTGGTATATTTGACCATGACAGATAACTTTGAACACTCCTCTTCAATCGAGATTAGATCCACAAAAAGTTCCAATGAAAGAATCTCGACTTCAATGGGTAAAAAATTGCAATAAGCCAAAGAGAAAGATGTTGCCCCGGTAGAGGTTCACTTTTTTTTTACCTCCACTGTACTGTTCACTTTGGGGCGATATGGTGTTAATCTTGAACAGACAGCCAACTTTTGATATCGTGCTGTTGTTCAAATTTAGTACATTGTTGGATATGATCCTTTTTGGCATTTCATACCGACATATGATTTTTTCAAAAATTTGCTGACAGTCGACTTTGTGATATTAGCATATGAAGCAGCTTCCACCCACTTAGTGAAGTAATCGACGGCTGCAAAGATGAATTCTTGACCGCTAGAAGCTTTTGCCAAAATCAGCCTAATGACATCCATGCCCCACATAGAGAAAAGCCATGGACTCCATTGATTCTTTGTAAGGTAGGATCTGTTTTTCATCTTGTTCTACCATCCTTAACAAGTCCGGAGATGGGCTACAATCTATGTCATTTTCAAAGTCATGAGATCCCTCTAAACACATGTCTCGCTCAAAAGGAGATTCTGAGTCTGTAGCAGCGTCACTCATGTCGTTGATATTCAAGGACCTATTGTAGGTACCCAAGAATATGCAAAGAATGTATAAATTTATGAATAATTATTTGACATGTTATCTGGCTCATCTGACGTCGTTTTTTGGGGTGCCGTCTCCCTCAACTTCTCTGACCTCACCAGCGGGTTCCCTATCTCCGATCAACGCCTCAATCAAATAGCTTACAAAAATGCATCATTTTCAGTCCAATTGCTCCCCGACATAACCTGGGACCAGATCAACGTTCTTTCAATCTGGGACATCGCCAGCACCTCAGACTTCGGCCATGTCACCCTCCCTCGAAACGAGTCAGATTCGGTTTCAAACATGGTGTATACAGTGTTTGATAACTGTAAGAATTTTTCGAATAATTATAGGGTCCGGTGGAACTTGAATGTGGAGGAAAATTGGATCGAGATCGGGTTAGAAGCAGGGGCGCCGACGACCTATTACATGGCATTTGGGTGGGCGAATCTGAATAGGACGAATGAGCTGATGTCCGAAGCTGATGTTACGGTGGCAAGTTTTACAGAGGAAGGTAGGCCTTTTGTTGATGATTTTTACATTACGGCTTATAGTGAATGTAAGTTGAGTTCTAAAGATCGTACAGCTATAGGTGTTTTCCCTGATGTAGTTTATGAGAACTCGAAAAATGGCATAATGGTGAATAATACTATGTTGGTTTATGGACATAGGAGAGATGGGGTTTCTTTAATTATGTTTAGGAAACCATTGAATTCGACAAATAAGAAGTATGATTTGCCTGTGTATCCTAATGAGGATCTGAGGGTTATTTAGGCATTAGGGTTGATGAAACCACCGAATGAAAATCGGTCTCATTTTTTGCCCCAATTTCATGGGGGTCCAGAGAAGGTTGGATAAGGACATTTGGTGCTTCATGTTTCAGAGAAGGTAGATGATTGTTTCGGGCCATTGGATGCTAATGATACTGAGGATCAATAGTTGATTATTGCTGATATAGAAGTCTCCCTTGTTGCTACAACAGGGGAGGTGTTGCATTATCCAAATCCACCAAGTCTGACTAAGGTTTTGTGTATTAATAATAAGTAAGCACCGGTGTTGAGAGTGGAAAGAGAGGTTCCAGTTAAGTTTTTGGTGCAAGTAGGGCATGATGTTGCATTGTATATTACTTCAGATTCTCTAGGTGGGAATGCTACATTAAGGAATGCAACTGAGACTATTTATTCTGGAGAGCCAGAAGCGGAAGGAGTTGTAGCAAATCCTCACGAATTGATTTCGGTTCCTGATAGGAATACCCCCGATCAAGTGTATTATCAATCCTTGTACCAAGAGAAGATGGGATGGAAAGTTCAAGATTTTGATGGTGCCCTGTCTGATATGTATAACACTAGTGTGCATTTAGATGATCAAGTTACTTTCTTTTGGACGTTATCAGAAGATTCAATAACTATTGCTGCCCTTGGTGTGAATAAGAGTGGCTATCTTGCAATAGGTTTCGGTAATGGGATGGTGAATAGCTATGCATATGTGGGCTGGATTGGTGATACTGGAAAATGGCATTTAAATACATATTGCATTCATGGAAAGTATCCCTTGAACATCCATCCAACAAATGAGAATCTGACACACGTCAGGTGCAGGTCAGAAGATGGCATCATTACTTTGGAATTCACACGTCCATTAAAACCATCATGCAATCAAAATGATAAGCCAGAGTGCAAGAACATTTTCATCCTACAACTCCTCTTAAAGTCATATGGGCAATGGGTTCAAAGTGGACTGATGAACATCTCAGTGAGAAAAACATGCATACTGTCAGTGCAAGTGCTGCTTATCTGTGGTTCTTCCGAGGCTGAGCAAGGTTTACAACCTGTCAAAGCTGTACATGGGTTTATGCTGTTCCTCTCCTGGGGTATTTTGATTCCTGGTGGAATATTGGCTGCTAGATACCTAAAACATGTAAAGGGTGATGGATGGTACCAAAATCATATTTACCTACAATATTCAGGATTAGCAATTATTATACTTGGTGTTCTTTTTGCAGTTGCCGAACTTCGGGGTTTCTATGTCAGCTCGTTACATGTTCAGCTTGGTATTGTTGCCATAGTTTCTGCCTCTGTGCAACCAATGAATGCATATCTCAGATCGGAGAAACCTGCTAATGGGGAGGACGCTTCCACAAAGAGATTAATTAATTTGGGAGTATTTCCATGTAATTATCGGCAAAGGTGCCATTCCCGTAGGAATTGCAGCACTTTTCACTGGAATGAAGCATTTAGGAGAAAGATATAGAGTAGAAAACGTCCACGATCTTAGCTGGGTATTAATAATATGGTTCATGATTGCTGCATTGACTTGCAAGAGCGACTCAATGGAAAGATTCAATTTGAATACAAGTTCACAAGTTCATATATAATTTTTATTAAAATTAAAAGGAAAGTTGATCCTCCAACTAGCAAGATTTTTGTACAACAATAATGTTAAGTTTAGTTCCCATGCAAAGGTGGCCATGCACGACATGCAAAGGTGGTCATGCTTCTGGAATCGCAGCAGGCAGTGGTGCCATGGTGTGCAGCAAGCTGAAGCTATCCATTTAGTTTCCTTAATTGAATGTTTTGTATTTAGTTAGGATCAAACTTAGTTGGTAGCTGCATTTTGATGTAATTAGGTGCTGAATGACAAGTTTAGGTAGAAGCTTTTTGTTTTTCAATCAAGTTTACCAAGTTACTAGGCAATTTAGTGGTGTTAGGTATGTTATTAGGTGATTACTTGTTTGTTTTACTTGTTGACTGATATATGTAATGGCTTAATGCCTTGTTGACTTGCTTAATGAAAGATATCAGCTCATTTTCATTCAATCTCTTTCTCTCTTTTCTGTTTTTCGCTTGCTAGCTTCATCTTTCTGTTTTCTGCTTTCGAGTTTGCTTCTTCACCAAGCCTCGAGGCTTACTACTCAAGCAAGACTAGAAACACCTTGCTGCTGCCTCTTGCACCAATAATTGGTATCAGAGCTCTTGTCTTAGTGGACCTGTTGCTTCAAAACAAGGAACTTGATGGCTTCTTCAGGATTTTCACCAGCAGCCCCACCAGTCTTCAATGGAGAAGGCTTTCACATATGGCTGGTCAAGATGAAGACTTACCTACAGGCCTTCGATCTGTGGGAAGTTGTCAACACAGATACTGAGCCAGCACCACTGAGGGCTAATCCCACAGTAGCTCAGATTAGGCAACATGCTGATGAGAGGACCAAAAGGCACAAAGCCATGTCCTGCATCCAGAACTGTGTGTCAGATGTCATCTTCACCAGAATTATGGCCTGTGAGACTCCAAAACAGGCCTGGGATAAGCTTAAGGAGGAGTTTCAAGGCACTGAGAGAACAAGGCAACAACAGCTGTTAAACTTGAGAAGGGATTTCGAGAATTTGAAGATGAAGGAAGAAGAAACAGTGAAGCAGTACTCAGATAGAATTATGGCAGTGGTTAACAGCATAAGGCTCCTAGGTGAGCACTTTGATGAGGCAAGAATTATGGAGAAAGTCCTCTCCACTTTGCCTGAGAGATATGAGGCCAAGATATCCTCTCTAGAGGACTCAAGAGACCTTGCTAGCATCTCTTTGACTGAGCTAATCAACACCTTTTATGCTCAGGAACAAAGGAGAGCTAGCAGAGCTGAAGATCACCAAGAAGGTGCATTTCAAGCCAAGGCCAGAGAAACCTCGAGCACTAATGCTCAAAGAGGCAAAAAGCCTTGGAAAAACAGGCCTAAGCCTGATGCTGCAAGGAGCAATGACCAGCCCTGCAGATATTGCAAGAAGCCTGGCCATCCAGAAGACAGATGCTGGTTTAGGCCAGATGCAGTATGCCAACACTGCAAGAAGAAGGGCCATGTTGAAAGGGTCTGCAAAAACAGAAGTAAGCCAAGGCAGAATCAATTTCAGCAGTCAAAGGTTGAAGCTCGAGTAGCTGAGGACAGTAGTGACCAAGAAGAACAGGTCTTTGCTGTTTCCTGTGTAGCTTCTGAGAAGAAATGCTCAAAAGGCTGGTTGCTGGACAGTGGCTGCACTAACCACATGTCACCAGATGCCTCCTTGTTTAAAACCTTGGACAAAAGTTATAAAACCAAGGTCAAGGTTGGAAATGGTCAGTTTATAAGGGCTGAAGGAAGAGGAGAAGTGCTGATATGTACTCCCACAGGCAACAAAATCATTCCAAATGTGCTGTTGGTACCACAGATTGACAGAAACCTTCTCAGCATAGCTCAACTGCTCGAGAAAGGTTATTCTGTTGTGTTCAAGGATAAACAATGCCATATTACTGATCCAAGTGGATCAAGCCTTATGACAGTCACAATGACTGATAAATGCTTTGAGGTTCACTGGGCAAATGACTCAAACTCAGCATACACAGCCTCTGTTGAAGACTCCAAGCTTTGGCATCAAAGGCTTGGACATGCCAACTTCAGATCAATGGCTCGATTGGCCAAAGAGGGCTTGGCAGAGAACTTCATCAGCTCAGTGGAGCATGATGATGTGTGTGAAGTTTGCCAAATGGGGAAACAGGCAAGACTGCCATTTCCTACAAATTCAACCTGGAGAGCTACTGAAAGACTGCAGCTGGTGCACTCTGATGTATGTGGCCCGATGAGGACTGAATCACTCAGCAAAAACAGGTATTTCATCCTCTTTATTGATGACCTTACAAGGTTTTGCTGGATTTTCTTTTTAAAACACAAGTCTGAGGTAGCTCAAGTGTTTGTGAAGTTTAAAAATGCTGTAGAAACAGAAACAGGTTGCAAGCTGAAATCGATAAGGACTGATAATGGCACTGAGTACACTTCAGCTCAGTTTCAAGCCATTTGCAATGATGCTGGTATCAAACATCAGCTTACAAATGTCTACACACCTCAGCAGAATGGGGTAGCTGAAAGAAAGAATAGAAGTCTGATGGATATGGCCAGATGTCTGCTGTTTGAGAAGAAACTGCCCAAGACCATGTGGGCTGAGGCAGTAAACACTGCTGTTTACCTTCAGAACAGGCTTCCTACTAAAGCTCTTGCATCCGAGACACCTTTCGAGGCTTGGTCTGGTTTCAAGCCTTCCTTAGCACATCTGAAGGTGTTTGGTTGCCTGTGTTATGCACAAATACCAGCAGCAAAGAGAGACAAGCTCTCTAAAAGGGCTCAACCAGGTGTTCTAGTAGGCTACAGCTCAGTCAAGAAGGGCTACAGGGTTCTGGATTCCTTGATAAACAAAGTCCAGGTGAGCAGAGATGTCATCTTTGATGAAAAAGCCTGCTGGAATTGGGAGAAAAATGAGCCAGAAGCAGTTTCAGAAGACCTAGTGCCTAACCAAGCTGAACTTGAGCAGCTAGGACCTGAAATGGATGTTGATGATGTGCCTGTGAGAGGCACAAGGCCCCTAGATGATATTTATGAAAGGGCACAGGTTGCAATAGCAGAACCTAGCAGTTTTGAAGAGGCTGAGGCAGATGAAGGCTGGAAACTAGCTATGATCAATGAAATCAACATGATTGAAAAGAACCAGACATGGGAGCTTGTTGATAAACCTGCTGGAAAGAAGACCATTGGAGTAAAATGGGTCTATCGAGTAAAACAGAATGCAGATGGCAGTCTGAACAAGCTAAAAGCCAGGCTTGTTGTCAAAGGATTTAGCCAAAGGTATGGTCTGGACTACCTGGAGACATTTGCACCAGTAGCCAGGCTTGACACAGTTAGAATGATAGTTGCCTTGGCTGCTCAACATCAGTGGACCATTCATCAGCTTGATGTTAAGTCTGCATTTCTCAATGGCTTCCTGGAAGAAGAGATCTACATCGAGCAGCCTCAAGGATTTGTGATCACTGGCAAAGAACACATGGTGTACAGACTGAAAAAGGCTTTATATGGCCTGAAACAGGCTCCTCGAGCCTGGTATGCTCGAATTGACTCTTACTTGCTCAGTTTGGAATTTGAAAGAAGTCCCAGTGAACCAACACTGTATGTGAAGAAGAACCAAGCTCAAACTCAGCTTATTCTGTCACTCTATGTTGATGATCTATTGATAACTGGAGGAGATGGAAGAATGCTGGAAGATTTCAAAAGAAAAATGATGGAAATGTTTGAAATGTCTGATTTAGGCAGAATGAACTACTTCCTTGGAATGGAAGTGAACCAAACAGAAAAGGGAATCTTTCTTTGTCAGAGTTCTTTTACTATGAAGATCCTGGACAAGTTCTCTATGAAGAACTGCAAGCCAACAAGCACACCAATGGCTGTTGGAGTGAAGCTTTCGAGGCAAGGGAGTGGTGAACCAATTTGTGAGACCATGTACAAGAGTCTCATTGGTAGCCTGTTGTATTTGACTGCCACAAGGCCCGATATCATGTTTGCTGTTAGTGTGCTATCAAGATACATGAATTGCTACAATGATCAGCACTTTCGAGCAGCTAAAAGAGTGCTGAGATACATCAAAGGCACCATTGGTCATGGTGTATTGTTCAAAAGGGCCAAAAACATGAAGCTAATAGGCTATGTTGATAGTGACTGGGCTGGATCAAGTAATGACATGAGAAGCACATCCGGATATGCATTCAGTCTTGGCTCAGGCATGTTTTGCTGGAGTTCTAAGAAACAAAGTCTGGTGGCACAATCAACAGCAGAAGCTGAATATGTTACTGCTGCATCTGCTGTGAACCAAGCCATATGGCTTAGAAAAATCTTGACTGATTTAAACCAAAACCAAAAGGAGGCAACAGAGATTTATTGTGACAACAAATTTGCTGTTGCAATTGCAAAAAATCCCATTTTTCATGGCAGAACCAAGCACTTCAATATTAAGTTGCATGTTATAAGGGAGATGGAACAAGCTCATGAAATCGAGCTGATTCATTGCAATTCAGAAGTGCAAATTGCTGATATCTTCACAAAGGCACTCAATGTGTCTAAATTTGTTAAATTCAAAAGGGAATTAGGTGTTACTAGCATGGAAACTAAGGAGGAGTGTTAAGTTTAGTTCCCATGCAAAGGTGGCCATGCACGACATACAAAGGTGGTCATGCTTCTGGAATCGCAGCAGGCAGTGGTGCCATGGTGTGCAGCAAGCTGAAGCTATCCATTTAGTTTCCTTAATTGAATGTTTTGTATTTAGTTAGGATCAAACTTAGTTGGTAGCTGCATTTTGATGTAATTAGGTGCTGAATGACAAGTTTAGGTAGAAGCTTTTTGTTTTTCAATCAAGTTTACCAAGTTACTAGGCAATTTAGTGGTGTTAGGTATGTTATTAGGTGATTACTTGTTTGTTTTACTTGTTGACTGATATATGTAATGGCTTAATGCCTTGTTGACTTGCTTAATGAAAGATATCAGCTCATTTTCATTCAATCTCTTTCTCTCTTTTCTGTTTTTCGCTTGCTAGCTTCATCTTTCTGTTTTCTGCTTCCGAGTTTGCTTCTTCACCAAGCCTCGAGGCTTACTACTCAAGCAAGACTAGAAACACCTTGCTGCTGCCTCTTGCACCAACAAATAAATATGCAACCAAATACCCACATCGGGCCCTCTCCCTTTCTCCAAATCAAATCATCTTAAAAAAAACGATGATTCCAAAGCACCATAAGACCCCGTCATCGTTAAATCATACTAATTCCATAAGACCCACAGCGGTTACATTTCTTTTATTTTCTATTTCAACACTTACCATTTTACCTTACTGCTGGGACCCCTTCCTTACCATAGACTCATGCATTCAAAGTAAAATAATTGTACATCAGCCTATTCTTGAAGATTTGCAAAAGACTTAATATGGAAGGGAGAGAGATGGCTCCATCCTTTTGCTACTTGAAATTTATTCTTCATCCCACTGAACAATTCCAATATAAAATTATATCCTTAAGTTTTATAAATTCTAGTTTTCTAATTGATTAACCCATTCTATGCCTTCCAATTAATCAACCCTTCTAACAAGTTATTATTTTATATGTTCAATTGAATCCATCATAGGTAAAATTTGCTGGTGTGGATTTGGTTAATATATCCAAAGAATTTAATCTACTACTAAACTATTTGTCTAAATTCATCTTGAAAGCCATTTTCTAAACAATTATTAAAAGAGAAAATATTTGGTAATAGTGAAAATATTATTATTAGATGAGACGTATAGCTGGAAATTAATTCATTGTTGTGGATATATATTTTTCAGTAAATCAGACTGATATTGTTGTGGATATATTAAATAAACATTACTTTATCCATAAAACAAGCATAGCATTTGTTGTTAATAAATTTTATCACAAAGAAAAAAATAAGTAATGGTGTAGACATGCAGTCTTGCATTTTTCTGGCTTTCATTCTTTACTGTGTATTGTGGTTGGAGCCCAATATTACTCGTATTACTTGTCAAAGGCTTAACATCACTGGAACAAAACAATTCAGATCAACACAAGACAAAACACATCCAAACAAACAATACACAGAAATAGAAGGGGAGAGGGTAGAAGATTCCTTCTTGGTATGCATTACTACAAATTACACAGACTTTGACTTACACCGTTTTCATCCCCATCCCCACCAAGAATTTTCATCCCCATCTCTGTCCTGTGACCCGTTACGGGTACAAAACTCAAATTCATCCTCTCCCTACCACCCACGTGGGTCTCAAACCCACCTAATCCCCACTATACTTGCCTTATGACCCACTTCGTATAATATATTTGTAAGTATCAGTTAAATAAAATAAACAAACTTTTTGTGACAAAAGTATAAAATATTTATCCTCCAAACTCCCACCACATATGTGACATTATTTTAACTGTCACTATTTAAAAAAAAAGATAAGTCGTTACGACCTTTAATTGATAAATAAGATATAATTTCAAGTTTAAAAATTCAAAAAAATAAAGTCATTACATAATATCAAAATATAAACAATATCTCAAATACATCATAAATATCTTCAAATGAAACACAAGAGCAAAAATTAAATACTATTAAAATAATTATTAAATTATTTTTTTATAAATGTTTATTTTTTAAATATGCTTATTATATTATGCGGGATGAGATGGGGTAGGTGGGGATGAGGTAGGTACAAGGTCATACCCACGCCTACTCCACCACTCACAACGGGTTTAATTTTTGTCCCCATCTCACTGTCAATTGAGCACAAAGTAGGGCGGGACCCGCAAAACTTGCCCCACTGGCATCCCTAAGTGATTCTACTTAAATTTTGATCTTTCTAATTTAAAATCAATTCCTATTAAATCGAAAGATTCAATTTAAGTATAACATCACAAATTTTCTTCTTTAACTAATTTAAAAAAACATTATTATAACAAGTTAGGTGAAATCGAAGGGAATTTATTGCTTGATAAACCAGAAAGGAAGAGACATGGATTAGATTAGAGTAATTATTTTATGAAATTATAGACATCACCATAGCCATATATTATTATTATTTAATTGGATAAAACAATTTAATTACAATTTTGAAATTAAAAGAGAAGATTTCTCAAAATTAGATGGATGTTATGCAAACGAGATCAAAGAAGATTATAATTTATTAGACTACAGATTTCTTAATCTATTAGATGGATGCTATGCTACTTACCTATCAGATTTTCTACATAAAGATTAGCTTTATAATTTCCGATATTTATAAGAATGAAAAGCCTTTGATTGGATATAAAAATTATTCCATAAACTGTGCTCTTATAAAGTAAAATTGTTAGGAGATCTTTAATATGTAGGTTTAAAATTTTAAACCAAAATTGATTTACGGTACTAATTCTGTAATTTTTTATTTTTATTTTCGTAGTAAAGGTGAATCAATAAAAAATTTTATTATTACTTATACTAAAAGGCGAGAACATATGGAAATCTTTCGTATTTCTGATTATTATGTAATTTAGAATACACCAACAAAATTCCCAATGGAAATTTATGATATTTTTAAAAACTTATGGAAATATATATTATTCTGCTTTAATTAAGGCAACAATATAATGATATATAGTGTACGAAATGGCTAAAATTGCTGCAAACTTTTGACTCGCGGTAGAAGAAACATGCTTACTTAGTTACATTCAAAAACACTTATAAACTTTGCTTTATATAATATATATGAAATAAACAAAGTTTTGGACTGAAATGATAGAGCTATTAGATTAATTCAAAATTTTAAATGCAAGGCAACTATAATTATATTGTTAAATTCAATGGTTAGATTGTTAAATTCAGGATTGCCAATGTAATTATTTGAGAATGGTCCACACAAAGCTTAATTTGATCTATCTGAATATTACAAAGTTTCTATTACTTGTTGGCATTCTTTTCAATTCATGTTTCCAACATGGGCCCATCGAAGCAACTGCGACTTAGCCGTGCAGAACAAGTAAGAGATGAGAACCAAAGGCATGTCTTCAAAACTAGAAATTTAGATTTTATAGAAAAAAAGGTCTTTCCATCTTGGTATATATTTTGTTAGACATTACAATCATATCACGATCAAACATGTTGCAATCATGAGACTCTAAATCAAACCATGTCACTCACTCTCTTCAGCTGGTCCCCAGTACTTGTCTTTGTTGTTTTGATGCCTTACAATTGGTATTTGGACTTTTAAACCAATGAAACATCAACAAAGTTCTCCCCATTTAGAGGGGTACTGACTTAGTAGTACTTGGGATGATAGGGAAAAAGCATGACCCTCGAAACCTCTTCGCAACCAAATCAACTGATCTGTTTTTATTTCTAGTTGTAATTTAATCGATATTACTGCCACTTTGAATTTGATAAAAATGAGTCTCGCAGACACCATCCAAGTCCAGCCCCACTCTAGGACAATAACTTCCATGGATATTTACCCATTGAGTAATTTAATTTGCCAACAAATTTTGATCTCACTAAACATCGAAGCTTGTTTCCGAACACCATCAAACTCACTTGTTTTATCCCATCAACTTTGAGCAATTTGTCAAAAACTAGAATCAAACAATCTCAAAGGATAGATTCCTACAACATTTGTAATAATTTTTTGTTTAACAATTTTTATCACAAAGAAAAAAGAATAGAGTAATCTCTAATGACATTAAATAAAATGATATTTGAGAAAAGGAACATGCAATGAATGTATTATTGTTTGGTTTTGAATATTGGGATAAGAAATGTAAAAAGTTAATAAAGATGTGGTTGATATTTGTCTAAATATGACAAAGTTTCTATTACTTATCTTTTCAATTCATGTTTTCAATGTAGGTCCATCCAACTAACAGCGACTCAGCCTTACATAACTAGAGATGAGAACCACAGGCATGTAATCCAAACTAGAAATTCAATTTTATAGCTAAGGAAAAAGAGAAAATTTAAGTCTTTTCCTCTCAATATTTATTTAATCAGAGATTACAAAATAGTTTCAATCAAACATGTTGTAATAATTAGACTAAATCAAATAGTTTCAATCTGCTGGCCCCCAATACTTGTCTTTGTTTTTTATGTCTTGTAATTGATATCTGGACTTTTAAACCAAGGAGAAAGTTTTCCCTTCCGTCAATCGCCTTTATTATATTTGAAAATGAAAAAAAACATAAACATCTCTCTCATTTTCCAATTGCCAATTGGAATTTGTGATCATCTCGCAGTTGGAATTACTATAAACTTACGAAGTATTGAACTAACATTAGGAAAGTATTAAACTCGGTTGTTTCTCTCCTTATGATGCGCCTTACACCCATATCCAACCTTATGGAAAAACCAAGCTTCCTCCCTCCGTTTATGTTTGGGCTGCTATTTGCAACCTTTGGGGTTATTTTGTCTGCAAAATATTCTAGCATCACCGTTGATCAATCTGCTCTTCTAGCACTCAAATCTCATATAACTCATGATCCTCACAATTTCTGGACAACCAATTGGTCTACTTCTACCTCCGTTTGTAGCTGGATTGGTGTCACATGTGGATCTAAACACTATAGAGTCACTGCTCTGAATTTGTCAAGCATGGATCTCACAGGCACCATTTCTTCTCAATTGGGAAATCTATCTTTCCTTGCTTGGCTCGATATTCATCAAAATAGTTTCCTAGGCTCTTTACCCATTGAGTTAACTAATTTGCGTCGGATGAAATATTTGGACTTTGGTAACAATAGCTTCAATGGAGAAATCCCATTATGGTTTGGTTGCTTCAGTAAACTTCAAACATTGTCTCTATACCTTAACAACTTCATTGGTGTTATCCCATCTACTCTAGGCAATTTGTCAAAACTAGAAAGGTTGAGCTTGGGTGGGAATCAAATTACCGGTAGAATTCCAAATAGTTTATTCAAGTGCAAAGAGCTGAAGTTTTTATCATTGTTTAACAACTCCTTGGAGGGAAGTATACCTACAGAAATTGAAAATTTGACTTTGCTCAAGACTTTGGGTCTTGGTATCAACCATTTCAAAGGTAAACAATGCCTGGTTATTGTTTCATTCTTTTTTATCTAATTCCATCAACAGTTGTTTTAAGTAGTGAAGCGGGACTTTAAACAATAACCACTAAGTTCAGTGCTAGCAGAACCAAACTTTTTTTAGGTTGAGAACTGTTGTTTGTTTTCATTGCATTTCATGTGCTTAAATATTGTTAGTTTTCATTTTTGCGCAAAAACTTGTGGAGTTGAGAGACTCATTGATGTCAACTTTCTATATTCCCGAAAAACTGCATTTTATAAAGCTCATTTTGGTATTTTCCCTCCTCCACCAGGTGCTATATATTACTAATTAATTACAATCTTTTAACTTCTTACTATAATACTTTTGCTTAAAAACAAGTACACACACAAAGATAACATAATTCTAGCACCAAGCTATTTTGACCAATTTCTTTATATTTTTAGGTAAAATCCCATCAACTATTGGAAACTTGACCACTCTCGAAGTTATTGATCTTGCTTATAATAACTTATCAGGTATAAAATCATTTTTTTCTTTTTGTTGTTACATTTATGCAATCCCTATATATTATTAATTAGCTTTTGACTTCTCTCCAATCAATTATATATTTAATACTTCGACTATTTTTTTTTTGTATTTATAGAATATTGAACATTAGTTGTGGGTATGTTAAGGCTGTCCCTGTTTTGGGGTTGTAGCCCAATAATTGTGGCTAATTCTTTCTCAAATGGTCAGGTTCTATGCCTTAATCCATAGAATCAAAGTATTTGTAGAATTTTGAACATTATATAAGTATTACACTCAACTATTTCCCTCCTCTCTGAATAGCCTTATCCCCTACCTAATTTCACCGTTAATCAAATCAACCTTGTAGCACTAAAATCTCATAGATTACTTTTACTTATAAATTCAAACATCACAACTCTTGATGCATTAGGTATGGATTTCACAAACACCATACCATCTCAACTGGAAATCTTCTTTCCTTGCCAAACTCAACATTTGTAACAATAGTTTCTATGTTTGTTTACCCATTGAGTACACTAGTTTGCATCAGTTAGAATATTTCAACTTTGGCAACAATAATTTCTAAAACTTAAAAGCTTGTATTTGTATAGTAACAACTTCACTGGTGTTATCCCTATCTACCCTAAGCAATTTCTCAAAACTAGAAATGTCAAAACTAGGTAATAATATTATCGTTGTAGGTCATCTACCGTTAGAAATATTTGATAACCTATCTAAACTGCAAGTCTTAAAGTTGAGAGGCGATAAGATTTCGGGTAGAATTCCAAATAGTTTAATCAAGTGCAATGAGTTAACATTTTTATCATTCTATAACAACTCTTTGGGTGCAAGTATCCCTATGGAAATTTAAAATTTTACATTATAATCAAGGGATGTTGCACCTACATCCTTGGAATGAAAATTTTAAAGATACTGAAGAATGATTAAAATTTATTAAATTCAGTTATTCCTCTCCTTATGATTTGCCTTATACCCAAACAAAACCTTATGGTAGAAATTGGCTTCTTCATCTTGGCTTTTCATCCATCATTTTTCTTTGGGTTCACCCTCAATTGTTGTTTGTTCTCAGCTTAAATTAATCAAAGCAATGATTTTCTTTGTGTTAAATGATTTTGAGATTTTGGGCGATATATTAATGGTCACCGTTGTTTGTTTTATATATTTCAAAACTTAGAGATTGGCTTATCAAGAAAGATGATGATGATGAGTATTAGTGAAGAAGGGGATAACAATAAACACAATCTAAAGATAAGTCAAAGAATATAAGTAATTATTTTTGAGAAAACAATCTCAAACTGTTTTCAGCCATAAGTTTAATATAAGAGAAACAGAGTACATGACTTCTCTCTCTAATTACAGAAACAAATAAAGTGCATGGGTTCTATCATCAAGCTATTTTGACAAATTTGATTATATATTTTAGGTGAAAGCCTTTCGGCTATTAACAATTTGACTACTCTCGAGATCATAAATCTTTCTAATAACAACATAACAAGTATAATATCATTTCTTATAACATTTGATATTGTATAACAATGATTCCTATAATAGCTAGGAATTTTTCAAGCTTCATTTAGTTATATTTTCATAATAATTCTTATTCAGGTTCCATACATGTGGAAATCTTATATATCTTTTCACCAATAAAAAAATAGTTTCAAAACTAATCATCTCATTATGTCATCTACTGCCTAGATGTTTGATAACATTTCTAAATTGCAATTATTAAGCTCCACGGATAATCAAATTTCAGTAGAATTTCAAATAGCTTATTCAAGTGTAAAGGGTTCAAGTATTAATTATTGCGTAACAACTCTTTGGAGGGAATTATGCCCATAGAAATTGGAAACTTGACTCTGCCCCAATCTTTGTATTCTGGTTACAAAAAGCTCATTATCATGTGAGTTCTTACTAGTTTCTTTACTGTTCAACTCCTTAGTCCCTTTTCACCTAGACTATATCTAGGGTCTGGCGACATTTTTGGATTCCTAGTAGTCTGTATGTACAGATATATGTGTGTCTATATGTGCAGATATGTGTGTGTGTTTGCTGATTCCTTAGCAAAAAATTGTATCAATACGGCTCTTATCACTATTATAAATGTTTGGCTTAAAATGCACATGTGTTTTTGATCATTTGTGGCGAGAGATAAATAGCATACAGTTTAGGGAAACATATTGTATGCAATACCATCAGTTGTTTGATATTAGCTAATCGCTGCTAACTAATAAAAGTTTCTAAAAATATATATATTTGTTCAGCTTCGATGATGTATCCTATATTTGAGCAAAACTATTAAGCGTGAACTATTTTATTCCTTCTAATTGTCATCATCATTTCAACTATAAATTCAAGTATTATAATTAAAATATTTTTGGGTTGTCATAATTAAAATAGGTAAATCAACCGACACTAATATGCTCAACAAATAAATTAAAGGTTTGCTAGGAAAATATTTACAAATATTTACTGATTTAATTATACATTTCAGGTGAAATTCCTCTTGTTATTGGAAACTTGGCTTCTCTTCAGATGCTTTATCTTTTCAATAACAGATTGACAGGTATAATTTCATGTTTCTTTTATTCTCCTTTTTGTTATTAAATTTATGCAATATTTTTAAATATTTTTTTGTTATTCTCCTTTGGAAAACAATGTGTGTGTGTTTTTTTTTTAATTTATTGAATTAACATCAAGCTTGTAACTAAGTTATTTCTATCCGTTTGATTTTTTTTATTAATTTTTGCTCCGCCATAGTCCATAGTATGAGAGAAATAGATATATAAATTATTAATTATATGTTTTTTTCATCTAATTTTCACCTAGTCATAAACAATCACTTATTTCAACTATTTTATTAAAACTTGTAATTTCTCTGAAAGTAAATTTATTTGGTGATAAGAAAAGAGTTAAATTTTACATTAAAATGCACATGTGTTTTTGATAATTTGTGGCGAGAGATAAATAGTATACAGTTTAGGGAAACATATTATATGCAATAGTATGAGTTGTTTGACATTAGCTAATCACTGCTAACTAATAAAAGTTTCTAAAAATATATATATTTGTTCAGCTTCGATGATGTATCCTATATTTGAGTAAAACTATTAAGGGTGAACTATTTTATTCCTTCTAATTGTCATCATCATTTCAACTATAAATTCAAGTATTATAACTAAAATATTTTTGGGTTATCATAAGTACTATAAGACTAAACAAAACTTGCATATTTAAAAATAGGTAAATGAAACAGACACTAATATGCTCAACAAATAAATTAAGGGTTTGCTAGGAAAATATTTACAAATATTTACTGATTTAATTATACGTTTCAGGTGAAATTCCTCTTGTTATTGGAAACTTGACTTCTCTCCAATTTCTTTATCTTAGCAATAACAATTTGACAGGTATAATTTCATGTTTCTTTTATTCTCTATTTTGTTATTAAATTTATGCAATCATATTATGTAATTAAAATAAAAGTTACCTTAAAATATTAAAACTTTAAAGTCGTCATTATGCATTTAGAAAATGTAAGATGTTATGAAGTAAATTATATGGAACAATTACTCCACATTAGCATATTTTATTAAGAAAATTTATTTGATAATAACAAAATTTTAAATTTTATTTAAATTTTACATTAAATTAATTTATGTTCTAAATTATAATTTGGATCTATTTCTTACCTTTTTGGAAACAATGTGTTTTTTTTTAATTTATTGAATTAACATTAAACTTGTAACTAAGCTATTTCTATCCATTTTATTTTTTATTAATTTTTGCTCGACCATAGTCCATAGTATGAGAGAAATAGATATATAAATTATTAATTATATCAAATTTTCACCTAGTCATAAACAATCAGTTATTTCAAGTATTTTATTAAAACTTCTAATTTCTCTGAAAGTAAATTTATTTGTGATAAGAAAAGAGTTAAATTTTACATTAAATTATTTTAAAATTTGATTTTTAATTTGGACCTACTTTATACCCTTTTGAATCACACACTACTTCTAATTAGCTATTTCTTCTACCTTTTAGATTTGCCTTATTAAACTCTTAAAATAATTATTAAAAATAATTATATATTTACTGATTTAATTATATGTTTCAGGTAAAATTCATCTTGTTATTGGAAACTTGACTTCTCTCCAACACCTTTCTCTTAGCAATAACAAATTGACAGGTATAATTAAATTTTTGGGTTGTCATAATTAAAATATTTTTGGTTTGTCATAATTAAAATAGGTAAATCAACCGACACTAATATGCTCAACAAATAAATTAAAGGTTTGTTAGGAAAATATTTACAAATATTTACTGATTTAATTATACATTTCAGGTGAAATTCCTCTTGTTATTGGAAACTTGGCTTCTCTTCAGATGCTTTATCTTTTCAATAACAGATTGACAGGTATAATTTCATGTTTCTTTTATTCTCCTTTTTGTTATTAAATTTATGCAATATTTTTAAATTTTTTTGTTATTCTCCTTTGGAAAACAATGTGTGTGTTTTTTTTAAAAAATTTATTGAATTAACATCAAGCTTGTAACTAAGTTATTTCTATCCGTTTGATTTTTTTATTAATTTTTGCTCGACCATAGTCCATAGTATGAGAGAAATAGATATATAAATTATTAATTATATGTTTTTTTCATCTAATTTTCACCTAGTCATAAACAATCACTTATTCCAACTATTTTATTAAAACTTCTAATTTCTCCGAAAGTATATAAATAAAAATAACTGTCGTTTTAAAAATACAAGTAATTACACATTTAATCCTTTAACTACTTTGAAATTAGACAAATATAAGAATATTGGTATAAGATGCATTATTTTTTCTTAGACTAATTTATTTATTATTAGACAGCTTAAAATTATTAAACTCTTTCAAATAATATATTTCTTAATACAAATATTTAAATGCAAACATGGGTAATATGACATCCCTATGCATGAACCAACTTCTTATATAAGCAAAACCAAATGTCCTGCTTTACTAATATTCTTAAAAATAACAAACCTACTTACCTTAAAACTTCTTTTTATATTGCTCTACATTTTTATTTTTATTTTTCTTTATATACTCACATTTTTTGCTGTAAAAATAATAATTACTCATTTCATAATTTTTACCACTAGAATTTGATTTTGAATTGCCAAAAGTTTAGGTATGTTTAGGAATTTATTGGAATTCCACATCCTAAGTTCATCATCTACCTTATGGCAGAAATTAGCTTATTCGTCACTTTTGATCCATCATTTTTCTTTGCTTCTCATATTTGTTCATCCAAAACTTTATTTGTTCTTGCTTTAATTAACTAAAGTGATGATTTCTTTTTGTTGGACAATTTTTAGATTTTGAGTGTCATATTATGGGACCAATGTATCTAATTCTCCTCTACAACTATGAATTTTGTGTTTAGTGTTTTTTTGGATGTTTTAGTTTTTCCTTTTTATGATCTATGCGGTGTTTTTTTCTGGCACAAAGATAAATATTTTTTATTGTTAATTTGAGTATTATAATTAAAATATTTTTGGGTTATCATAAGTACTATAAGACTAAACAAAACTTGCATATTTAAAAATAGGTAAATGAAACAGACACTAAAATGCTCAACAAATAAGTTAAGGGTTTGCTAGGAAAATATTTACAAATTTTGACTGATTTAATTATATGTTTCAGGTGAAATTCCTCTTGTTATTGGAAACTTGACTTCTCTTCGAGAGCTTTATCTTGGCAATAACAAATTGACAGGTATAATTTCATGTTTCTTTTATTCTCCTTTTTGTTATTAAATTTATGCAATCTTTTAAAGTAAATAAAATAAAAGTTGCCTTAAAAGATTAAAACCTCATTATTATGTCCAAATGTAAGAAGTTATGAAGTAAATTAAGCAATCATTTCATCATAAAAAGGATTATATGAAACAATTACTCCACATTAGCATATGTTACTTCTATTCAAAATTTCATACTTTTAAAAAATTTCAACTTTTTGTAGTATTTCTAGCTCAACATATATATTATATATATAAGCTTGAACTCGAAAATTAATAAAAATGATTGATTGAAATATTTTTTTGAATTAAAAGATGTAATTTTATTAAATATTAGAATATAATATATATAATTAAACTCTACTAAAGTTAATTTAATATTTTCAATATTAGACAGCTTAAAATGATTAAACTCTTTCAAATAATAAATTTCGACTCAAATATTTAACAGTTGATATTATATAACAATGATTTAGAAGGGCAGATTCCTATAATAGCTAGGAATTTTTCAAGCTTCATTTGGTTATATTTTCATAACAATTCTTATTCAGGTTCCTTACATGTGTAAATCTTAAATATATTTTCATCAGTAAAAAATTAGTTTCAAAACTAATCATCTCATTATAGGTCATCTACTATCAACATGTTTGATAACATTTCTAAATTGCAATTATTAAGCTTGACACATAATGAAATTTCTAAATTGCAATTATTAAGCTTGACACATAATTAAATTTTAGTAGAATTTCAAATAGCTTATTCAAGTGTAAAGAGTTGATGTATTTATCATTGCATAACAACTCTTTGGAGGGAATTATGCCTATAGAAATTGGAAACTAGACTATGCCCCAATCTTTGTATTCTTGTTACAACAAGCTCATTATCATGTGAGTTCTTACTAGTTTCTTTACTGTTCAACTCCTCAGTCCCTTTTCACCTAGACTATATCTAGGGTCTAGCGGCATTTTTGGGTTCCTAGTAGTCTGTATGTGCAGATATATGTGTGTGTCTATATGTGCAGATATGTGTGTTTGCTGATTCCTTAGCAAGAAATTGTATCAATACGGCGCTTATCACTATTATAAATGTTTGGCTTAAAATGCACATGTGTTTTTGATAATTTGTGGCTAGAGATAAATAGCATACAGTTTAGGGAAACATATTGTATGCAATAGTATGAGTTGTTTGACATTAGATGATCACTTCTAACTAATAAAAGTTTCTAAATATATATATATGTTCGGCTTCGATGATGTATCCTATATTTGAGCAAAACTAATAAGCGTGAACTATTTTATTCCATCTAATTTTCATCATCATTTCAACTATAAATTTGAGTATTATAATTAAATTATTTTTGGGCTGTCATAAGTATTATAAAACTAAACAAAACTTGCATATTTAAAAATAGGTAAATGAAACAGACACTAATATGCTCAACAAATAAATTAAGGGTTTGCTAGGAAAATAGTTACAAATATTTTTGTGTTTAGTGCTAAAAAAAATGCCTACAATGCTCAAAAAAATAAATTAATGGCTTGCTAGAAAATGGTGATTCTTTGAATTCATGTTGCCAATGTGTGTTAATAGAAAGAAATTGGGAGCAACCGTGAAGAAAATAAATTGAGGATCTCAATCAAACACGTTTCACATTACTTGTCTTTTCATTTCATGATTTGATTGATTTATCAAACAAAAAATAATTGAAAATGGAAAGTAAGGGTAAAAGTTGGGAAGGATAGATGAAAAATAATTCATTGTTTGGCCCAAACGTGAATAATGCAGTCTTAAAACAACATTTCTTGTGGAAAGCTTGTGTGAAATTAATGGTGAAAAAGGAGGCCACTTTACAAATTCATGTTTGAATGGAAGAAAGTGTAAAAGGCAACCCAATATGAGGGAGATTAATAATGGCTCAACGCATGAAAAACACCAATGTAGGTCCATCCAACTAACTGGGACTCATCAATGTTGAAAGGTCAACAAAGGTAGGAAGCAACTTGTTAAAAAGGTTGAGCAAGTTGCACCGAATGTTGAAAAGTTGAATGGGATAATTGCAATTTTGGTCCCTAATTTTTTAGGCTATTTGCAAGTTAGTCCCTGAACTTCAACTATAAATAGGCCTTTTCATTTTTCATTTCAACCATCCCAACCAATCTTTCTCTCTTAGTTTTCTCTCTTCTCCCATTTGAGAATTCTTAAGGAATTCTATTTGTTTATAATATTTTGGAGATAGTAAAGTTATCATCTGGTGTTAGTGCCCGAGGATGTAGGTATAATTTACCGAACCTCGTTAAAACTCTTGTGTTCTTTTTTGTCCTATTTTTCTTTCAATATTTGAGGGTATAATAGTAGTATTTAATTGTGCTATTAAATTACTATAGAAGGGATATTCTGACTAAGGAAAGACTTGGTATTTAAGAGATCCATGTGATCCACTTCTCTTCCCTGGGAATTGAACTTTGTGTGATTTTTTAGTACAATAATTTACACGCTTCCGACCCTATTGGAACAACAAGTGGTATCAAGAGCCGAAGGTTAATCGTAGTATGCTCTGTGGTTGCAGTTTGAACTGATCTTCCACATCAGAAAAGATTTCCTTAGGTATATTGAAAGATTATGGAGAAAACGGTCGGTGTAGGAGCTTTAACATCGTCCATGTGGACAAGACCGACAATTGCAAATGCAAGACTGGCTGTGGAGATCTTTGATGGCACGGGCCATTTTGGTATGTGGCAAAGTGAGGTTCTAGATGCCCTTTTTCAGTAGGGTCTAGACATTGCCATTGATGAAGAGAAACCAGATGATGTACAGGAGAAAGATTGGAAGGCGATCAATCGGTTGGCATGTGGCACAATTCGATCATGCCTTTCTCGAGAGCAGAGGTATGCTTTTTCAAAGGAGACTTCTGCAAATAAGTTGTGGGTGGCACTTGAAGAAAATTTTTTGAAGAAAAACAGTCAAAATAAGCTCCACTTGAAGAAAAGACTGTTTCGCTTCACTTACGTCCCAAGTACCACAATGAATGATCACATCACCAAATTTAATCAGTTAGTCACTGATTTGCTAAATATGGATGAGACATTCAAAGATGAAGATTTGGCTTTGATGCTGTTGGGGTCACTTCCTGAGGAGTTTGAGTTCCTAGAAACTACTCTACTTCATGGCAGGAGTGATATATCTCTGAGCGAAGTCTGTGCGGCCTTATACAGTTATGAACAGAGAAAGAAGGACAAACAGAAAAACTCAATCAGAGATACAGAAGCTTTAGTAGTCCGAGGTCGTTCATACACTCGGAAGAAAACTCAGAAGGGGAGATCAAAGTCAAAGTCCAGACTCGGGAAAGATGAATGTGCCTTTTGTCATGAGAAAGGCCACTGGAAGAAAAATTGTCCAAAGCTGAAGAATAAGGGAAAAGCTGCTGTAGATGCTTGTGTTGCAAAGCATGATACTAGTGACTCTGAACTATCACTGGTTGCATCATCATCGTCGTTCCATTCAGATGAGTGGATATTGGATTCGGGTTGTACCTTTCATATGTCCCCTAACAGGGAGTGGTTCTCTGATTTAGTAGAACTAAATGGAGGAGTTGTTTATATGGGCAATGACAATGCCTGTAAAACTGTTGGGATAGGTTCAATCCAATTAAAGAATCAAGATGGATCAACCAGAGTTCTGACTGATGTTCGGTACGTGCCCAGTTTGAAGAAAAATCTCATCTCATTGGGAGCCTTGGAATCCAATGGTTCAGTTGTTACTATGAGATATGGGATTTTGAAAGTGACATCTGGCGCACTTGTGATATTGAAGGGCATCAGGAAAAATAACTTGTATTACTACCAAGGTAGTACAGTTATTGGAGCAGTCGCTGCAACTTCCGGTAACAAAGAATTGGACTCAATGCAGTTGTGGCATATGAAGTTGGGACATGCCAGCGAAAAATCCTTGCAAATTCTGGCAAAGCAAGGATTGTTGAAAGGTGCAAAGGCTTGCAAATTAAAATTTTGCGAGCATTGTGTTCTAGGAAAGCAAAAGAGAGTGAAATTCGGCACTGCGATCCATAATACAAAAGGTATTTTGGAATATGTTCACTCAGATGTGTGGGAGCCTTCCAAAACACCTTCGTTGGGAGGAAAACACTACTTTGTTACTTTTGTTGATGACTTTTCCAGAAGAGTTTGGGTGTATACCATGAAAACTAAGGATGAAGTGCTTGGAGTTTTTCTTAAATGGAAAACTATGATCGAAAACCAGATTGGCAAGAAAATCAAGCGGCTTAGGACGGACAATGGAGGGGAATATAGAAGTGATCCGTTCTTCGATGTGTGCCAAGAGTATGGTATTGTTCGACACTTTACAATTAGGGATACACCACAGTAGAATGGAGTGGCAGAGCATATGAATCGAACATTGCTGGAGAAAGTTCGATGTATGTTGTCCAATGTTGGGTTGGGCAAGCAATTTTGGGCTGAGGCTGTGACATACGCTAGCCATCTTGTTAATCGTTTGCCATCATCTGCATTAGAAAGAAAAACTCCTATGGAGGTATGGTCTGGAAAACCGGCTACAGATTATGATTCCTTACATGTGTTTGGAACCACTACATATTACCATGTGAAGGAGTCAAAGTTAGATCCGAAGGCAAAGAAAGCTCTCTTTATGGGAATCACTTCTGGAGTGAAGGGATTTCGTCTTTGGTGCTTAAGCACAAAGAAAATGATTTGTAGCAGAGATGTTACCTTTGATGAATCTGCCACATTGAAAAAGGTAGCAGATAAAGATATTCAGACGAGCAATACTCCATAACAGGTGGAGTGTACTCCAAAACAGGTGGAGTTTGAGAAATGGGGATTTGCCCAGTTAATAAGTCTAATTCTCCAGCCACAATGGAGGAATTAGAGGTTGAAGAGGTTCTGACCCAAGAACCACTAAGTACACCAGAACCAGTTGTAGTTGCAAGGCCACGGAGAGAAATTCGTAAACCTGCTCGATTTACTGATATGGTGGCCTACGCCCTTCCCGTTGTTAATGATATTCCTATCACTTATCAAGAAGCAATGCAAAGCTTAGAAAGTGATAAATGGAAAAGCGCCATGGATGAAGAAATGCAATCTCTCCTGAAGAACAATACTTGGGAATTGGCGCAATTACCGAAAGGTAAAAGGGCAATCGGATGCAAGTGGGTATTCGCAAAGAAAGATGGATCTCCTAGCAAGAAGGATATTCGCTACAAGGCAAGATTGGTAGCTAAAGGCTACGCTCAGAAGGAGGGAATTGACTACAATGATGTATTTTCCCCTGTTGTGAAGCATTCCTCCATTAGAATTTTGTTGGCCTTGGTAGCACAGTTGAATTTGGAACTAGCTCAACTTGATGTTAAGACGGCTTTCTTGCATGGTGAGTTAGAAGAGGAGATCTATATGACTCAGCCCGAAGGATACACAGATGCTGGTGGTAGAAATTGGGTTTGTAAGCTGAACAAATCGCTATATGGATTGAAGCAATCCCCGAGGCAGTGGTACAAGCGATTTGATAGCTTTATGAGAAGGCAGAATTACACAAGAAGCAAATATAACAATTGTGTATATTTGCAGAAGCTGCATGATGGATCTTTCATTTATCTACTCTTGTATGTTGATGATATGTTAATCGCTTCGAAGAGCCAAAATGAGATAGATAAGCTGAAGGCTCAGTTGAATCAAGAGTTCGAGATGAAAGATCTAGGTGAGGCCAAGAAGATTCTCGGCATGGAGATAAGTAGAGATAGACCGAGAGGCAAGCTCTGTTTAAATCAGAAGCAATATCTGAAAAAGGTATTACAATGTTTTGGTGTAAATGAAAACACAAAACATGTAAGTACCCCACTTGCTTCTCATTTGAAACTTAGTGCTCAATTATCTCCGAAGACTGAAGATGAAAGAGAATATATGGCGAAAGTCCCATATGCTAATGCAGTTGGGAGTTTGATGTATGCGATGGTGTGTACGAGGCCTGACATTTCACAAGCTGTTGGAGTTGTGAGCAGGTATATGCATGATCCTGGAAAAGGACATTGGCAAGCTGTGAAATGGATTCTACGGTATCTTTGAAAAACCATAGATGTTGGTTTAATTTTTGAACAGGATGAAGCACTTGGTCAGTTTGTAGTTGGATATGTTGATTCCGACTTTGCTGGTGATTTAGATAAACGTCGTTCAACTACGAGGTATCTGTTTACTCTTGTGAAAGCCCCAATGAGTTGGAAGTCTACCTTACAGTCTACAGTAGCTGTGTCTACTACAGAGGCAGAATATATGGCAGTTACAGAAGCTGTTAAGGAGGCTATTTGGCTTAATGGATTGTTGAAAGACTTAGGAGTTGTTCAAAGTCACATAAGTTTATATTGTGACAGTCAGAGCGCTATTCATTTAGCGAAAAATCAAGTCTATCATTCAAGAACCAAGCATATCGACGTAAGATATCACTTTGTGCGGGAAGTCTTTGAAAAAAGAAAAATTCTACTTCAGAAGATTCCGACAGCAGATAATCCCGCAGATATGATGACCAAGGTGGTAACAACAATCAAGTTTAATCATTGTTTGAACTTGATTAACATCCTAAGAATTTGAGCACCTTTAGGTGTATGGCGCTCGAGAGCGCATTTGGAGGCACTACAAAAGATAACTTTATCGAATTTGGGGAGTTGAAGGAAGTGTGTGAAGATGTGATTATCCTAATCAAATCTTCAAGGTGGAGATTGTTGAAAGGTCAACAAAGGTAGGAAGCAACTTGTTAAAAAGGTTGAGCAAGTTGCACCGAATGTTGAAAAGTTGAATGGGATAATTGCAATTTTGGTCCCTAATTTTTTAGGCCATTTGCAAGTTAGTCCCTGAACTTCAACTATAAATCGGCCTTTTCATTTTTCATTTCAACCATCCCAACCAATCTTTCTCTCTTAGTTTTCTCTCTTCTCCCATTTGAGAATTCCTAAGGAATTCTATTTGTTTGTAATATTTTGGAGATAGTAAAGTTATCATCTGGTGTTAGTGCCCGAGGATGTAGGTATAATTTACCGAACCTCGTTAAAACTCTTGTGTTCTTTCTTGTCCTATTTTTCTTTCAATATTTGAGGGTATAATAGTAGTATTTAATTGTGCTATTAAATTACTATAGAAGGGATATTCTGACTAAGGAAAGACTTGGTATTTAAGAGATCCAAGTGATCCACTTCTCTTCCCTGGGAATTGAACTTTGTGTGATTTTTTAGTACAATAATTTACACGCTTCCGACCCTATTGGAACAACAATCAATTCATGTGACGAATTTTCAAATTAGAAAAGTATTTAAAGAATATTGAACTAACATTAAAAAGTATTAAACTCGGTTGTTTCTCTCCTTATGATGCGCCTTACACCCATGTCCAACCTTATGGCAAAACCAAGCTTCCTCCCTCCATTTATGTTTGGGCTGCTATTCGTAACCTTTGGGGTTATTTTGTCTGCAAAATATTCTAGCATCACCGTTGATCAATCTGCTCTTCTAGCACTCAAATCTCATATAACTCATGATCCTCACAATTTCTTGACAACCAATTGGTCTACTTCTACCTCTTTTTGTAGCTGGATTGGTGTCACATGTGGATCTAAACACTATAGGGTCACTGCTCTGAATTTGTCAAGCATGGATCTCACAGGCACCATTTCTTCTCAATTGGGAAATCTATCTTTCCTTGCTTGGCTCGATATTCATCAAAATAGTTTCCTAGGCTCTTTACCCATTGAGTTAACTAATTTGCGTCGGATGAAATATTTGGACTTTGGTAACAATAGCTTCAATGGAGAAATCCCATTATGGTTTGGTTGCTTCAGTAAACTTCAAACATTGTCTCTATACCTTAACAACTTCATTGGTGTTATCCCATCTACTCTAGGCAATTTGTCAAAACTAGAAAGGTTGAGCTTGGGTGGGAATCAAATTACCGGTAGAATTCCAAATAGTTTATTCAAGTGCAAAGAGCTGAAGTTTTAATCATTGTTTAACAACTCCTTGGAGGGAAGTAAACCTACAGAAATTGAAAATTTGACTTTGCTCAAGACTTTGGGTCTTGGTATCAACCATTTCAAAGGTAAACAATGCCTGGTTATTGTTTCATTCTTTTTTATCTAATTTCCATCAACAGTTGTTTTAAGTAGTGAAGCGGGACTTTAAACAATAACCACTAAGTTCAGTGCTAGCAGAACCAAACTTTTTTGAGGTTGCATTTACTTTGTTTCTTGAGAACTGTGGTTTGTTTTCATTGCATTTCATGTGCTTAAATATTGTTAGTTTTTATTTTTGCGCAAAAACTTGTGGAGTTGAGAGACTCATTGATGTCAACTTTCTATATTCCCGAAAAACTGCATTTTATAAAGCTCATTTTGGTATTTTCCCTCCTCCACCAGGTGCTATATATTACTAATTAATTACAATCTTTTAACTTCTTACTATAATACTTTTGGCTTAAAAACAATTAATTACACATTTAATCCTTTAACTACTTTGAAATTAGAAAAATATAAAAATCTTGGTATAAGACATATTTTTAGATGCTTTACTTTTTCTTTGACTAACTTACTTATATTTTTAGGTGAAATCTCATTAACAATTGGAAACTTGACTACCCTCAAAGCTATTGATCTTTCTAATAACAACTTATCAAGTATAATATTATTGTTTTCTTTTTTTTTCTTATACTATTCTGAGTATAAGAAACAAATTTGAGTTACAAATTGTCAAAAGTTCAACGTGTTTGAGTATTTATTAAAATTTCTCTATATCCTGGGTTACTTCTAAGTTAGCTATCTACATTAAACATAAATTTAAAAATAGATAACATAATTCTAGCACCAAGATATTTTGACCTATTTATTTATATTTTTAGGTAAAATCCCATCAACTGTTAGAAACTTGACCACTCTCGAAAAGTTATTGAACTTTCTAATAACAACTTATCAAGTATAATATCATTTTTTTTCTTTTTGTTGTTACATTTATGCAATCCCTTTTTAGTTGTTATATATTATCAGGTATATATTATTAAAATAGGTACTATAAAACTAAACAAAATTTGCATATTTCAAAATAGGTAAATCAAACAGACACTAATATGCTCAACAAATAAATTAAGGGTTTGCCAGGAAAATATTTACAAATATTTACTGATTTAATTATATGTTTCAGGTGAAATTCCTCTTGTTATTGAAAACTTGACTTCTAAATTATAATTTAGATCTATTTCTTACCCTTTTGGAAACAATGTGTGTGTGTTTTTTTTTTAAATATTGAATTAACATTAAAATTGTAACTAAGCTATTTCTATCCATTTTATTTTTTTATTAATTTTTGCTCCACCATAATCCATAGTATGAGAGAAATAGATATATAAATTATTAATTATATGTTTTTTTTTCATCTAATTTTCACCTACTCATAAACAATAAGTTATTTCAATTATTTTATTAAAACTTCTAATTTCTCTGAAAGTAAATTTATTTAGTGATAAGAAAAGAGTTAAATTTTACATTAAATTATTTTAAGATTTGATTTTTAATTTGGACCTACTTCATACCTTTTGAATCACACACTACTTCTAATTAGCTATTTCTTCTACCTTTTAGATTTGCCTTATTAAACTCTTAAAATAATTAATAAAAATAATTATATATTTACTTATTTAATTATATGTTTCAGGTGAAATTCCTCTTGTTATTGGAAACTTGACTTCTCTTCTAGTGCTTTATCTTGACAATAACAAATTGACAGGTATAATTTCATGTTTCTTTTATTCTCTTTTTTGTTATTAAATTTATGCAATATTTTTAAGTAATTAAAAATTAGTATAATCTATTTGAATTTCCAAAAGTTTAGTTATGTTTAGGTATTTATTGGAACTCCACATCCTTAGTTCACCATCTACCTTATGGCCGAAATTAGCTTATTCGTCCCTTTTGATCCATCATTTTTCTTTGCTTCCCATATTTGTTCATCCATAACTTTATTTGTTCTTGCTTTAATTAACTAAAGTGATGATTTCTTTTTGTTGGATGATTTTTAGATTTTGAGTGACATATTATGGGACCAATGTATCTAATTCTCCTCTACAGATATGAATTTTGTGTTTAGTGTTTTTTTGGATGTTTTAGTTTTTCCTTTTTATGATCTATGCGGTGTTTTTTTCTCGCACAAAGATAAATATTTTTTTTGTTAATTTGAGTATTATAATTAAAATATTTTTGGGTTATCATAAGTACTATAAGACTAAACAAAACTTGCATATTTAAAAATAGGTAAATGAAACAGATACTAATATGCTCAACAAATAAATTAAGGGCTTGGTAGGAAAATATTTATAAATTTTGACCGATTTAATTATACATTTCAGGTGAAATTCCTCTTGTTATTGGAAACTTGACATCTCTCCAATCACTTTATCTTAGCTATAACAAATTGACAGGTATAATTTCATGTTTCTTTTATTCTCCTTTTTTTTTATTAAATCTATGCAATTTTTAAGTAAATAAAATAAAAGTTCTTAAAAGATTAAAACCTCATTATTATGTCTAAATGTAAGAAGTTACGAAGTAAATTAAGCAATCATTTCATCATAAAAAGGATTATATGGAACAATTACTCTGCATTAGTATATGTTACTTCTATTCAAATTATCGTACTTTCAAAAAATGTCAACTTTTTGTACTATTTCTAGCTCGACATATATATTAAATATATAAGCCTGAACTTGAAAACTAATAAAAACGGTTGATTAAAATATCTTTTTGATGTAATTTTATTAAATATTAAAATATAATATATATATATATATAATTAAACTCTACTAATCATTCATATGTATAGCAAATATTATTTATTTCCAATTTTTCTTCCAAATAAAGTTGAAGTTTTGAATATTATTTCATTAAAAAAAGTTATAAATATTATTGTGTATTATGTGTAAACATTTTGAGTACAAGAAACAAATTTGAGTATTTCTTTATATACTCATATTTTATTTTTATATTACTATAATACTTTTGACTTAAAACAATTAATTACACATTTAATCCTTTAACTACTTTAAAATTAGAAAAATATAAGAATAAGAAAAATATCAATAATTTGAACTCCACATCCTAAGTTCACCATCTACCTTATGGAAGAAATTAGCTTATTCTTCCCTTTTGATCCATCATTTTTCTTTGCTTCCCATATTTGTTCATCCATAACTTTATTTGTTCTTGATTTAATTAACTAAAGTGACATATTCGTATCAAAGGCCATTTTGGCCAAGCAATCGGCAACTTTATTATGTTCTCTAGGAAAATGTTGAATGGCCCATGAACGTACATTTATACATCTGATGAGGGTAGAATTCGAGCTTGAGGGAGAGGAGTCCTGAATGGCTTTAACCACCTCCAAGCTATCAGTTTGTATCAATACACCATCATAGCGCCCTTTGTGAATGAGAGCTAATCCATCAAGAACTACCCATAGTTCAGCATTGAAGGCTGAGCATTTGCCTAGATTTTTGTTGTATCCCATAATCCACTCCCTTTTTCCATTTCTTTTGACTTCCCCCGCTTCAGAATCACCCAGGGCAATTTGGACCGCCCCATCAGTGCAAAGATTGATCCAACTTTCCGACATCTCGACTGCTAACTTTTGTTCTTTTTGTCTAGAAATGTCTTCCCTATGAAAAGAAACAAACTATTTTGCCCAAAATATATAATATCTTAATAATCTCACCTGTGCTCCAAGAGACACCCTAAAATAGAAAAAAGCTTCGATCTTTCCAAATACATCAACTTAACATGAATATAGTATGAGAATAATAATATGAATGAATCACGATGGTTATAAGTATGTGAAAACTTGATTAATTGAATCACTTTAATCCAATTCTATTTAGTTGAGTTTTCACTTTATTTAGTTGAGACTCATTTCTATTGGTTTAATTGATCAATTTCAAATTTGAGTGTCCAAACCAAATAAGTCAAATAAAGCGACATACTAAACTCTTTATATAAGTTACATTAAACCCAATACCTACATCCAGGCAGAAGTTGATTTTCATTTAACCCAAAATCAAATAATCAGCCAATCCAACTCATTTTCAATTAAATGAAATCCAACCCAACTCATTTATTTATATAGAGAGATTACTCTTTTATTTATAAAAATAATATGGTGTAGACATGCAGTCTTGCATTTTTCTGGCTTTCATTTTTTACCGTGTACTGTGGTTGGAGCCCAATATTACTCATATTACTATAAGACTAAACTAAATTTGCATATTTAAAAATAGGTAAATGAAACAGACACTAATATGCTCAACAAATAAATTAAGGGCTTGGTAGGAAAATATTTGTAAATTTTGACCGATTTAATTATACGTTTCAAGTGAAATTCCTCTTGTTATTGGAAACTTAACTTCTCTCCAATCACTTTATCTTAGCTATAACAAATTGACAATATAATTCCATGTTTCTTTTACTCTCCTTTTTTTTAATTAAATTTATGCAATTTTTTAAGTAAATAAAATAAAAGTTACCTTAAAAGATTAAATGTCTAGTGAGAGTAAATAAAATGAGATATGCAAACTTCTAACTAAGCTATTTCTATCCGTTTGATTTTTTTACTAATTTTTGCTCGACCATAGTTCATAGTATGAGAGAAATAGATATATAAATTATTAATTATATGTTTTTTTCATCTAATTTTCACCTAGTCATAAACAATCACTTATTTCAACTATTTTATTGAAACTTCTAATTTCTCTGAAAGTAAATTTATTTGTGATAAGAAAAGAGTTAAATTTTACATTAAATTATTTTAAAATTTGATTTTTAATTTGGACCTACTTTATACCCTTTTGAATCACACACTACTTCTAATTAGCTATTTCTTCTACCTTTTAGATTTGCCTTATTAAACTCTTAAAATAATTAATAAAAATAATTATATATTTACTGATTTAATTATATGTTTCAGGTAAAATTCCTCTTGTTATTGGAAACTTGACTTCTCTCCAATACCTTTCTCTTAGCAATAACAAATTGACAGGTATAATTAAATTTTTGGGTTGTCATAATTAAAATATTTTTGGTTTGTCATAATTAAAATAGGTAAATCAACCGACACTAATATGCTCAACAAATAAATTAAAGGTTTGCTAGGAAAATATTTACAAATATTTACTGATTTAATTATACATTTCAGGTGAAATTCCTCTTGTTATTGGAAACTTGGCTTCTCTTCAGATGCTTTATCTTTTCAATAACAGATTGACAGGTATAATTTCATGTTTCTTTTATTCTCCTTTTTGTTATTAAATTTATGCAATATTTTTAAATTTTTTGTTATTCTCCTTTGGAAAACAATGTGTGTGTTTTTTTTAAAAAATTTATTGAATTAACATCAAGCTTGTAACTAAGTTATTTCTATCCGTTTGATTTTTTTATTAATTTTTGCTCGACCATAGTCCATAGTATGAGAGAAATAGATATATAAATTATTAATTATATGTTTTTTTCATCTAATTTTCACCTAGTAATAAACAATCACTTATTTCAACTATTTTATTAAAACTTCTAATTTCTCCGAAAGTATATAAATAAAAATAACTGTCGTTTTAAAAATACAAGTAATTACACATTTAATCCTTTAACTACTTTGAAATTAGACAAATATAAGAATATTGGTATAAGATGCATTATTTTTTCTTAGACTAATTTATTTATTATTAGACAGCTTAAAATTATTAAACTCTTTCAAATAATATATTTCTTAATACAAATATTTAAATGCAAACATGGGTAATATGACATCCCTATGCATGAACCAACTTCTTATATAAGCAAAACCAAATGTCCTGCTTTACTATTATTCTTAAAACTTCTTTTTATATTGCTCTACATTTTTATGTTTTTCTTTTTCTTTATATACTCACATTTTTTGCTGTAAAAATAATAATTACTCATTTCATAATTTTAACCATTAGAATTTGATTCATGAAAAAAAATTAGTATAATCTATTTGAATTGCCAAAAGTTTAGGTATGTTTAGGAATTTATTGGAACTCCACATCCTAAGTTCACCATCTAGCTTATGGTAGAAATTAGCTTATTCGTCATTTTTCTTTGCTTCCCATATTTGTTCATCCAAAACTTTATTTGTTCTTGCTTTAATTAACTAAAGTGATGATTTCTTTTTGTTGGATGATTTTTAGATTTTGAGTGACATATTATGGGACCAATGTATCTAATTCTCCTCTACAACTATGAATTTTGTGTTTAGTGGTTTTATGGATGTTTTAGTTTTTCCTTTTTATGATCTATGCGGTGTTCTTTTCTGGCACAAAGATAAATATTTTTTATTGTTAATTTGAGTATTATAATTAAAATATTTTTGGGTTATCATAAGTACTATAAGACTAAACAAAACTTGTATATTTAAAAATAGGTAAATGAAACCGACACTAATATGCTCAACAAATAAATTAAGGGTTTGCTAGGAAAATATTTGCAAATTTTGATTGATTTAATTATATGTTTCAGGTGAAATTCCTCTTGTTATTGGAAACTTGACTTCTCTTCGAGAGCTTTATCTTGACAATAACAAATTGACAGGTATAATTTCATGTTTCTTTTATTCTCCTTTTTGTTATTAAATTTATGCAATCTTTTTAAGTAATTAAAAATTAGTATAATATATTTGAATTGCCAAAAGTTTAGGTATTTATTGGAACTCCACATCCTAAGTTCACCATCTACCTTATGGCAGAAATTAGCTTATTCCTCCCTTTTGATCCATCATTTTTCTTTGCTTCCCATATTTGTTCATCCATAACTTTATTTGTTTTTGCTTTTATTAACTGAAATGATGATTTCTTTTTGTTGGATGATTTTTAAATTTTGAGTGACATATTATGGGACCAATGTATCTAATCCTCCTCTACAACTATGAATTTTGTGTTTAGTGGTTTTATGGATGTTTTAGTTTTTCCTTTTTATGATCTATGCGGTGTTTTTTTCTGGCACAAGGATAAATATTTTTTTTATTGTTAATAAGTAAGACTTCTAATTAATTCACTAAAAGTATTTTATTAAGAAAATTTATTTGATAATGAAAGAATTTTAAATTTTATTTAAATTTTACATTAAATTAATTTATGTTCTGAATTATAATTTGGACCTATTTCTTACCCTTTTGGAAACAATGTGTTTTTTTTTTAAATTTATTGGATTAACATCAATCTTGTAACTAAGCTATTTCTATCCGTTTGATTTTTTTATTAATTTTTGCTCGACCATAGTCCATAGTATGAGAGAAATAGATATATAAATTATTAATTATATGTTTTTTTCATCTAATTTTCACCTAGTCATAAACAATCACTTATTTCAACTATTTTATTAAAACTTGTAATTTCTCTGAAAGTAAATATATTTGGTGATAAGAAAAGAGTTAAATTTTACATTAAAATATATTAAGATTTGATTTTTAATTTGGACCTACTTTATACCCTTTTGAATCACGCACAACTTCTAATTAGCTATTTCTTCTACCTTTTAGATTTGCCTTATTAAACTCTTAAAGTAATTAATAAAAATAATTATATATTTATTGATTTAATTATATGTTTCAAGTGAAATTCCTCTTGTTATTGGAAACTTGACTTCTCTCCAAATACTTTCTCTTAACAATAACAAATTGAGAGGCATAATTTCATGTTTCTTTTATTCTCCATTTTGTTATTAAATTTATGCAATATTTTTAAGTAATTAAAAATACAGACTGTTTTTTCATCAAAATAGAATATATAAAAATTATTAATTATATGTTTTTTCATCTATTTTTAGAAATCTTATTTCTCTCAAGTACATTATTCTTTCCAATAACTTCTTTAAAATAGAATATATAAATGATGATGTCTTTTTGTTGGATGATTTTGAGATTTTGAGTGACATATTATGGGACCAATGTATCTAATTAATCTCTATCAATTTCGAAAGGAAGCAATTAAAAATATTTAATCACATCGTTAATATTTTTCATAATGTACATGTTATATCAATTTGGTCATGATTTAATAAATTTAACCAGCAATATTTTTGTAAATGTTGAGCCAAAATTTATTGAATTTTTTTAGAATCAAGATCAAGTTAACAAAATATGTAAACATTGAGAGTTAAATTTATTATTATACTAATAAAAAATCATACACAATTGACAAAAGAAATTAACGTCATGATTAATTTCCTTCATTGCTAACTTTCAAGATAGACAGAGATTAAATTGTTTCAATTTTTTTAAGGAGACTAATTTATTCAATTTCGAAATCGAGAGGAACCAGATAAATCTTTTTACCTTATTCTTTTCATATTATTTTTTAATATTTAGTAATTTTAAAAAAATTATTTATTAAATTTCTAAACAAAGACAACTTAGTAATTTTCATTTTAACAACAAATATATATTTATTATAAGTATTTATATTTGTTTTCCATGCAATATATACATATAATATAAAATAAATAATAGCATACTATAAACTTTTTTAAAAGCCCAACTTTTTTTACTTCTAACTTATTTTTCAATATTTTTGTTCAGATAACCTAAATATCACTTTTAGGTTTAGATAATTGATTTTCGGAGTCGTTTAGTTTAAATAAGTCATATTTTATTTATTAAATATATTATTTTAAGAAAATTAACTAATAATTGAATTTGAGTGTAATTACATGTAAATATAAATGTATGACATATTTGAGTAATTATTCTAATTAGTAGGTTTCATGGATTCATTTACACTCTTGATCAATTCTTATGGGGGGTTGAGAATTAAAGTAATTATGTGAGTAGTTACAAGTAATTACAATCAAAATCAATTACCATAGGACTTTTCAAGTATACTCGTTAGGGGAGAAACTAGAAAATTCTTTTAGGGTGACCAAAATCATATTGTAATTTTTACGATAGTAAAAATGCACTATTACATTTTAATAACCTATATCTTTAAAATTTTTAAAGGATTAAATCAAATTTTTATATTTTTAGGGGAGTAAAGTGAAATTTTACCTTTTCTAGTTTAAAATTTAAAAAAATTTAAAGGGCCTAAATGAAAAATTTTCCATTTTTAGGGGCGTCGAATATTTCCTCTACAACTATGAATTTTGTGTTTAGTATTTGATATATATTTTTGGATATAAATTTGCTAGACCATAGTTCATATGAGAGAAATAGAATATATAAATTATTAGTTATATGTTTGTTCATCTAAATTTCACCTAGTCATAAACAATCAGTTATTTCAATTATTTTATTAAAACTTCTAATTTCTCTAAAACTAAATTTATTTGGTGATAAGAAAAGAGTTAAATTTGACATTAAATTCTATTAAGATTTGATTTTTAATTTGGACCTACTTTATACCTTTTGAATCACACACTACTAATTAGCTATTCCTTCTATCTTTTAGATTTGCCTTATTGTTTTATGTCTTGATTTAGTTGTTGCTAAGCCATAGTTGATATTATTGAATAGGAAAGAAATAGAGTACATGAGTTGTAGCTTTGATTACATAGAAACACAATACATATTATCTGTTTTAGACTTATTCTTACATGCATTGATAACACCACCTACTGTTATTGTTTCTTTCTCTTCTTTACACAACTCCCACAGCCTCACAAAATACAACCATGAAGTAGCTTTGATTTTGACGATTTTAAGGTTTATTATAAAAATAATTAATAAATTTTGGTTTTTTTTTGAAATAAATGTTGATGATTTTAATTATATATTTTTGGTGAAATTCCGTCAGTTATTGGAAACCTTATTTCCCTCACGGACATCGATCTGGGTCTTAACTACTTTACAGGTATAATATCATCTTTATTCTCTTTTTTGTTGTTACTGTTATGCAGTCTCTTCTATTTATAATACAATCGCGCTATATATTACTAATTAATTACAATCTTTTAACTTCTTATTATAATACTTTTGGCTTAAAAACAATTAATTACACATTTAATCCTTTAACTACTTCTATAAATCGAGCTGTAAATATATTTCACTCCAAAATACAAGTGAGAATTTACAAAGAGAGAGAGAAAACAATGCCTTAAGTAGAGAATGGCAAATTTGGGATGATGAAGAAGAGAAATAGTTAGGCCTATTTATAGTTGAAGTTCAGGGATCAAAATTGCAATTATCTTATGCCAAATCTCAATCCCACTTTTGGTGTCTTAAATCTCAGATTTTGATACCCATATCTTTCTAATACCCATATCTTTTTTATACTCATATCTTTGACTTTCTATAAATATGGATGATTTCCAATAATAGCTATATAAATTATTAATTATATTTTTTTTCATCTAATTTTCACCTAGTCATAAACAATCAGTTATTTCAGGTATTTTATTAAAACTTCTAATTTCTCTAAAAGTTAATTTATTTAGTGATAAGAAAAGAGTTAAATTTTAGATTAAATTATTTTAAGATTTGATTTTTAATTTGGACCTACTTTATACCCTTTTGAATCGCACACTACTTCTAATTAGCTATTTCTTCTACCTTTTAGATTTTCCTTATTAAACTCTTAAAATAATTAATAAAAATAATTATATATTTACTTATTTAATTATATGTTTCAGGTGAAATTCCTCTTGTTATTGGAAACTTGACTTCTCTTCGAGAGCTTTATCTTGGCTATAACAAATTGACAGGTATAATTTCATGTTTCTTTTATTCTCCTTTTTGTTATTAAATTTATGCAATCTTTTTAAGTAATTAAAATAAAAGTTACCTTAAAAGATTAAAACCTCATTATTATGTCTAAATGTAAAAAGTTATGAAGTAAATTAAGCAATCATTTCATCATAAAAAGGATTATATGGAACAATTACTCCACATTAGTATATGTTACTTATATATATATTATATATATATAAGCCTGGACTCAAAAAGTAATAAAAATGATTGATTAAAATATCTTTTTGAATTAAAAGATGTAATTTTATTAAATATTAAAATATAATATATATAAATAAACTCTACTAATCGTTCATTTTATACACTCCATTCATGTGTATAGCAAATATTATTTATTTCCAATTTTTCTTCCAAATAAAGTTGAAGTTATGAATATTATTTCATTAAAAAAAAGTTATGAAACAAATTTGAGTATTTCTAACTCAAATCAATATATATTCTATATATGTAAGCCTGAACTTCAAAACTAATACAGATGATTGATTAAATTATTTTTTTGATTTAAGATATGTAATTTTATTAAAATATAATATATAATTAAACTCTACTAAAGTTTTAGTTTAATATTTTCATTAGACCACTTAAAATTATTACTCTTTCAACTTCCACAGCCTCACAAAATACAACCATGAAGTAGCTTTGATTTTTTTTTCTTTTTGTTGTTACATTTACGCAATCCCTATATATTATTAATTAGCTTTTGACTTCTCTCCAGTTAATTATATATTTAATACTTTGACTATTTTAACATAAGAAAAATATAGGAAATATTGGTACAAGTAAAAAGAGAGCAATAATTTGAATTACAAACTATTCAACTTTGATGATGGAAATCTGAATAATTTGAATATTGAACTTAAAAGAATCTACATAAAATCTAAAATATATTATTTTTTTAACTTGAAATCATCTAAACGATTTACTGTTTATGTATTAATAAAATAAGTAAGATATAGATTTTTTTATATATGAAATTTAATATTTAATAATTTATATATATATAAAAATGTCTAGTGAGAGTAAATAAAATGAGATATGCAAAAATAAATATGTAATGAATGTATTGTTTGCCACTTTGCCTTCACCCTCCTTACTTGTCTCTTTCTCTTGGAAACTATCTCCGTCTTTTACTTGTAGTTATAGAATATTGAACATTAGTTGTGGGTATGTTAAGGCGTCCCCTGTTTTGGGGTTGTAGCCCAATAATCGTGGCTAATTCTTACTCAAATCGTCAGGTTCTATGCCTTAATCCATAGAATCAAAGTATTTGTAGAATTTTACACTCAACTATTTCCCTCCTCTCTGAATAGCCTAATCCCCTAACTAATTTCACCGTTAATCAAATCAACCTTGTAGCACTAAGACCTCATAGATTACTTTTACTTATGTTTGCCATTAAATTGAGGTAACTTATAAATTCAAACATCACAACTCTTGATGCATTAGGTATGGATTTCACAAACACCATACCTTCTCAACTGGAAATCTTCTTTCCTTACCAAACTCAACATTTGTAACAATAGTTTCTATGTTTGTTTACCCATTGAGTACACTAGTTTGCATTGGTTAGAATATTTCAACTTTGGTAACAATAATTTCTGAAATTTAAAAGCTTCTGTTTGTATACTAACAACTTCACTAGTGTTATCCCTATCTACCCTAAGCAATTTCTCAAAACTAGAAATGTCAAAATTAGGTAACAATATTATCGTTGTAGGTCATCTACCGTTAGAAATTTTTGATAACCTATCTAAATTGCAAGTCTTAAAGTTGAGAGGCGATAAGATTTCGGGTACGTAGAATTCCAAATAGTTTAATCAAGTGCAAAGAGTTAACATTTTTATCATTCTATAACAACTCTTTGGGTGGAAGTATCCCTATGGAAATTGGAAATTTTACATTATAATCAAGGGATGTTAGTGCCTACATCCTTGGAATGAAAATTTTAAAGATATTGAAGAATGATTAAAATTTATTAAATTCAGTTATTCCTTTCCTTATGATTTGCCTTATACACACACAAAACCTTATGGTAGAAATTGGCTTCTTCATCTTGGCTTTTGATCCATCATTTTTCTTTGGGTTCACCCACAATTATTGTTTGTTCTCTGCTAAAATTAATCAAAGTAATGATTTTCTTTGTGTTAAATGATTTTGAGATTTTGGGTGATATATTAATGGTCACCGTTGTTTGTTTTATATATTTCAAAACTTAGAGATTGGCTTATCAAGAAAGATGATGATGATGAGTATTAGTGAAGAAGGGGATAACAATAAACATAATCTAAAGATAAGTGAAAGAATATAAGTAAGTATTTTTGAGAAAACAATCTAAAACTGTTTTCAGCCATAAGTTTAATATAATTAAGAGAAACAGAGTACATGACTTCTCTCTCTAATTACAGAAAAAAATAAAGTGCATGGGTTCTATCATCTAGCTATTTTGACAAATTTGATTATATGTTTTAGGTGAAAGTCTTTCGGCTATTAACAATTTGACTACTCTTGAGATCATAAATCTTTCTAATAACAACATAACAAGTATAATATCATATCTTATAACAGTTGATATTATATAACAATGATTTAGAATGGCAGATTCCTATAATAGCAAGGAATTTTTCAAGCTTCATTTAGTTATATTTTCATAATAATTCTTATTCAGGCTCCTTACATGTGTAAATCTTATATATCTTTTCACCAATAAAAAAATAGTTTCAAAACTAATCATCTCATTATAGGTCATCTACTATCTAGATGTTTGATAACATTTCTAAATTGCAATTATTAAGCTTCACACATAATCAAATTTTAGTAGAATTTCAAATAGCTTATTCAAGTGTAAAGAGTTGAAGTATTTATCGTTGCATAACAACTCTTTGGAGGGAATTATGCCTATAGAAATTGGAAACTTGACTCTGCCCCAATCTTTGTATTCTGGTTACAACAAGCTCATTATCATGTGAGTTCTTACTAGTTTCTTTACTGTTCAACTCCTTAGTCCCTTCTCACCTAGACTATATCTGGGTTCTAGCGACATTTTTGGGTTCTAGTATTCTGTATGTGCAGATATATGTGTGTCTATATGTGCAGATATGGGTGTGTGTTTGCTGATTCCTTAGCAAAAAATTGTGTCAATACGGCTCTTATCTTTATTATAAATGTTTGGCTTAAAATGCACATGTGTTTTTGATAATTTGTGGCGAGAGATAAATAGCATACAGTTTAGGGAAATATATTGTATGCAATATTATCAGTTGTTTGACATTAGCTAATCACTGCTAACTAATAAAAGTTTCTAAAATATATATATATTTGTTCAGCTTCGATGATGTATCCTATATTTGAGCAAAACTATTAAGCGTGAACTATTTTATTTCTATTTGTCATCATCATTTCAACTATAAATTCGGAGTACTATAAAACTAAACAAAACTTGCATATTTAAAAATAGGTAAATCAACATACACTAATATGCTCAACTAATAAATAAGGGTTTGCTAGTAAAATATTTACAAATATTTATTGATTTAATTATATATTTCAGGTGAAATCCCTCTTGTTATTGGAAACTTAATTTCTCTTCGACAGCTTGATCTTTTCAATAACAAATTGACAGGTAAAATTTTATCTTTCTTTTATTCTCTTTTTTGTTATTAAATTTATGCAATCATATTAAGTAATTAAAATAAAAGTTAGCTTAAAAGATTAAAACTTTAAAGTCGTTATTATGCATTATGTTATGAAGTAAATTAAGCAATGATTTCATCATAAAAAGGATTATATGGAACAATTACTCCACATTAGCATATGTTACTTCTATTCAAATTATCATACTTTTAGAAAATGTCAACCTTTTATAGTATTTCTAACTTGACATATATATTATATATATAAGCCTCAACACGAAAACTAATAAAATTGATTGATTAACTTACTCGACATATATGTAGTATTCCATCATTTTTGTTTGGTTCCCATATTTGTTCATCCATAACTTCATTTGTTATTGCTTTAATTAAATGAAGTGATGATTTCTTCATTATGGGACCAATGTATCTAATCCTCCTCTACAATTATGAATTTTGTCTTAACAATAATAAACTGATACGTATAATTTAATGTTTCTTTTATTCTCCTTTTTGTTATTAAATTTATACAATCTTTTTAAGTAATTAAAATAAAAATTACCTTAAAAGATTAAAACATTAAAGTCATTATAATGCATTTAGAAAATGTAAGATGTTATGAAGTAATTAAACCTGGTTTGCACCACTACACTCAAATTTGAGTATTATAATTAAAATATTTTTGGGTTATCATAAGTACTAATAAGTACTTTTTAAAAAAAATTGATGTTTTTATTTTCTTTATATACTCATATTTTCTTTTTATATTACTATAATACTTTTGGCTTAAAAACAATTAATTACACATTTAATCCTTTAACTACTTTAAAATTAGAGAAATATAAAAATAAGAAAAATATCAACAATTCAGTATATCAATATGATGATTTGAATATTAAACTCGTTGACACCACTACATTCAACCAAATTTAACATAATTTATAATGATAGAAAAAAACTACACATTATGCTATAATTTAGGTTTCAAAATGTCAAGTTTTAGATGAAAATTTATATCTATTTATAATTTTTTTATTTTTTATTTTAAATTTAAATTTTCATCTAATTTTCATCATCATTTCAACTATAAATTTGAGTATTGTAATTAAAATATTTTTGGGTTGGCATAATACTATAAAACTAAACAAAACTTGCATATTCAAAAATAGGTAAATCAAACAGACACTAATATGCTCAACAAATAAATTAAGGGTTTGCTAGGAAAATATTTACAAATATTTACAAATATTTACTGATTTAATTATACGTTTCAGGTGAAATTCCTCTTGTTATTGGAAACTTGACTTCTCTCCAATTTCTTTATCTTTACAATAACAATTTGACAAGTATAATTTCATGTTTCTTTTATTCTCTATTTTGTTATTAAATTTATGCAATATTTTTAAGTAATTAAAAATTAGTATAATCTATTTGAATTGCCAAAAGTTTAGGTATGTTTAGGTATTTATTGGAACTCCACATCCTAAGTTACCATTTACCTTATGGCAGAAATTAGCTTATTTGTCCCTTGTGATCCATAATTTTGACCGATTTAATTATACGTTTCAGGTGAAATTCCTCTTGTTATTGGAAACTTGACTTCTCTCCAATATCTTGATCTTGGCAATAACAAATTGACAGGTATAATTTCATGTTTCTTTTATTCTCTTTTTTTTAATTAAATTTATGCAATTTTTTAAGTAAATAAAAATTAGTATAATCTATTTGAATTGCCAAAAGTTTAGGTATGTTTAGGTGTTTATTGGAACTCCACATCCTAAGTTCACCATCTACCTTATGGCAGAAATTAGCTTATCCGTCCCTTTTGATCCATCACATTTCTTTGCTTCCCATATTTGTTCATCCATAACTTTATTTGTTCTTGATTTAATTAACTAAAGTGATGATTTCTTTTTGTTGGATGATTTTGAGATTTTGAGTGACATATTATGGGACCAATGTATCTAATCCTCCTCTACAACTATGAATTTTGTGTTTAGTGTTTTTTGGATGTTTTAGTTTTTCCTTTTTGTGATCTATGCAGTGTTTTTTTCTGGCACAAACATAAATATTTTTTATTGTTAATTTGAGTAATATAATTAAAATATTTTTGGGTTATCATAAGTGCTATAAGACTAAACAAAACTTACATATTTAAAAATAGGTAAATGAAACAGACACTAATATGATATTTACAAATTTTGACCGATTTAATTATACGTTTCAGGTGAAATTCCTCTTGTTATTGGAAACTTGACTTCTCTCCAATTTCTTTATCTTGGCTATAACAAATTGACAGGTATAATTTCATGTTTATGTATTAATAAAATAAGTAAGATATAGATTTTTTTATATATGAAATTTAATATTTAATAATTTATATATATAAAAAAATGTCTAGTGAGAGTAAATAAAATGAGATATGCAACAATAAATATGTAATGAATGTATTGTTTGCCACTTTGCCTTCACCCTCCTTGCTTGTCTCTTTCTCTTGGAGACTATCACCGTCTTCCTCCCTCCGTTTATGTTTGGGCTGCTATTCGCAACCTTTGGGGTTATTTTGTCTGCAAAATATTCTAGCATCACCGTTGATCAATCTGCTTTTCTAGCACTCAAATCTCATATAACTCATGATCCTTACAATTTCTTGACAACCAATTGGTCTACTTCTACCTCCGTTTGTAGCTGGATTGGTGTCACATGTGGATCTAGACACCATAGAGTCACTGCTCTGAATTTATCAAGCATGGATCTCACAGGCACCATTTCTTCTCAATTGGGAAATCTATCTTTCCTTGCTTGGCTCGACATTCATCAAAATAGTTTCCATGGCTCTTTACCCATTGAGTTAACCAATTTGCGTCGGATGAAGTATTTGGACTTTGGTAACAATAGCTTCAATGGAGAAATCCCATCATGGTTTGGTTGCTTTAGTAAACTTCAAAGATTGTCTCTGTACCTTAACAACTTCATTGGTGTTATCCCATCTACTCTAGGCAATTTGTCAAAACTAGAAAGGTTGGGCTTGAGTTGGAATCAAATTTCCGGTAGAATTCCAAATAGTTTATTTAAGTGCAAAGATTTGAAGTTTTTATCATTGTCGAGCAACTCCTTGGAGGGAAGTATACCTACAGAAATTGGAAATTTTAGAAAATGGGCTGGGCTTCGAGTAAAACTTTTTTGGCCCAAGTCTGGCCCGAATTATATATTAAATATATATTTTTATTTTAATAAAATATATATATTTTTTGCAAGTTTTTGATGCTATTTTGGTGTTGTAAAATTTAATATGGGCAGGGCAGGGTCGGGCTCGGCTTAGCAATTTTCTTTTGGGCTGGGCTTGGACAAATTTTTAGGCCCATATTTCGGGCTCGGGAAAACGGGCCTAAAATTTTGACTTAGTCAGCCGACCCGAACCCGACCCATAATCACCTCTAATGTATCCTATATTTGAAAAAAATATTAAGCGTGAACTATTTTATTCCATCTAATTTTCATCATCATTTCAACTATCAATTTGAGTATTGTAATTAAAATATTTTTGGGTTGTCATAAGTACTATAAAATTAAACAAAACTTGCATATTTAAAAATAAATAAATCAAATGGACACTAATATGCTCAACAAATAAATTAAGGTTTTGCTAGGAAAATATTTATAATTTTTACTGATTTAATTATATGTTTCAGGTGAAATTCCTCTTGTAATTGGAAACTTGACTTCTCTTCAAATCCTTTCTCTTGGCAGTAACAAATTGACAGGTATAATTTCATTTCTTTTATTCTCCTTTTTGTTATTAAATTTATGCAATTTTTTTAAGTAAATAAAATAAATGAGCAAAAAAATGCACAAATAAAAGAATGTAAACAATCCAATTTTTAAGTATATGAAAATAAAGAAGTAATAAATAAATAAAATTCATGAAAGGCTGAAATTAAATAAATAAGGGACTGAATCGAAATTTAAGTGAAATTAAAAGTATAAATCATAATAAAATAAATAAATTAAACAATAAAACAGAATAAAGGACTAAAATTAAATGCGTGAAAATGAACAGGGACCAACTAGGAAATTATCCACATACCCCCTAAACGCACCGTTCCAACCGTTCCAAGGGACCAAAATAAAAAAATTAAATTAAATGGATAAATACACGGAAGACTATTCTTATAATATATATAATTAAACTCTACTAAAGCTTAATATAATATTTTCATTATTAGACCGCTTAAAATTATGTATTTCTTAATACAAATAAGACTCAAATATTTACAAACTTTTATAAAGAAACTATTTGAATTGCCAAAAGTTTAGGTATTTATTGGAACTCCACATCCTAAGTTCACCGTCTACCTTTTGAATCACACACTACTTTTAATTAGCTATTCCTTTTTACCTTTTAGATTTGCCTTATTGTTTATGTCTTGATTTAGTTGTTGCTAAGCCATAGTTGATATTATTGCATAGGAAACACATTGGTCTTCTAAGCTTGTAATGTTCTAAGGCTTAGGACGGTATGAGTTCCAAGATAGATATGACTCAAAACGGTTCAAACACTAGAAATAATTAGACACATAACATTTTTTCCTCTCTTCCCCCTTAATGTCCCATCCAAGCTCACCATCTTTTATCTCCCTTTCTCACCTACCTTATCTCTCGATGTAAGAAGATACAATATAATACTAGCAACTATGATTGACTTAACGAGTTTTGGTGTGCTGATGACTGGGTTTTCTCTCACTTTTGTGACTTTTTGTTTTGTATAATACTAGCAACAATATAATACTAGCAACTTATCCTGACAAAACATTGATGGGGAAATTTTAATTTGGGTGAGCTATTTTGATTGTTACAAGCTGAAAATCTGTCAATCGAAAGTTTGACCACACTCACTGCACCAAATTGTTGAGTATTTTCTCTTTGTGTCTACTATGGTCAATCGAAAGTTTGACCACACTCATTGCACCACACTCACTGAAATGACGTCTTAGACAAGCTTCATGTATGTTAACACGTATCTTGTTCTAGACTTAACACATGTTCATGGACCACGTGCTTGACTTAGCACCTCTCCTTGCGATCATATAGAGACGTGTGAACTCAATGTGCGGGCTTGTCTTGTAAGCTAGGCCTACGAGCTCTAGCATACCTACGAATTGGATGTGCGAACTCCAATATGCCCACTTTGTGGGGCCCGACCCAAATTCCTTTAAGTTTACTTGGGTTGTGGGTCAATAACTTGAACCTACTCGAGCTTCAAGTCAGTAATAGTGAATTCCATAATAAGTTTCAATTATAATAGGACACGTGATATAAACTTAAAAATTATATTTTAAATTCTTTCATTTTATTTTTCTTTTACGCCATTCTGCGCAATTCTTATTCACTAATTACATATAGATATTTAAACAATTAGGATTTAATTTTTCACCTTAAATTTAAAATTTTAAAAATTTATTATTCTCAACTTTTTCAGCTTTGCTAACCCAACCAAAATATTTGTCTACAATTTATAATCTACATCTATAATAGATTCAAGATATTCTTGACAATAACAACCGTGAACCCCAATAATAAATTATAAAATATACATAAAAGTACAAAAAATAATAATAAACACTAAAAAAATGAAATATAAGTTAGATATTAAATGGTTATCTCTTTTATAATAAACTATTAAGTATAGTTTGATATTTTTTTTCCTTCTATTTTTATACATTTATGCAATCCCTTTTTACTTTTAAGTTTCTCTGGAAGATAGTAGTAGTTTCCTTCAATAGATTACAACTTAAAGGTTGTTGTGATGCATGTAAAAATGGTTAGAAGTAGTGTAGTAAATTAATCAAGCATGTAATACATCATAAATATAGTTATTTTATAATTTATATTCCAAAGAATCTTCAAACTCCTAATATCTCATTTTCAATTTTATCTCTAAGGTCGAATTCCAGCACCACCACCTTTATTGCAATGGTATGCAGTTTCAACTAATAACTTAATTGGAGAAATCCCTTCTTCAGTATGCAATTTGACTTCCCTTAAGGTTATGGCTTTAGATGAGAATAATTTGGAGGGAACAATTCCAAAGTGCATCGGAAACATGAGTTCTTCTCTCACAGTAGTTGATCTAGGGAATAATAATTTTCATGGTCAAATACCAGAAAATTTTGCTAAAGGTTGCATGTTGAGAAGTTTAGGCATCAACAACAATGAATTAGAAGGGTCACTACCACGATCCTTGGGTAATTGCAAAGGTTTAAATCTTCTCAATGTTGGAAACAACAATTTGAATGACACTTTCCCAAGTTGGTTAGGAAATTTGGATCAGCTGCAAGTTCTTATCTTGAGGTCGAATAGATTTTACGGCCAAATAGAGAGCTTTGATATTACAGTTTCTTTAACTAAATTGCGAATCATTGATCTTTCTTACAATAATTTTAGTGGCTACTTACCTACTCCTTTTTTTGAGCATATGCATGCCATTAGAGATGAGTATGGAAAGAATGTTGAACCAAATTACATGAGAGAAGTAAAGCCCACAAAAGATCCATTTGGTGTATTTTGGGTGGATTATGCTTCTGGTTTATCTGTTACAGCAAAAGGGCTGGAAATAAAGTTTGAATCACTATTATCCATTTGGACGGTTATTGACCTTTCTAGTAACCAATTCAGGGGAGAAATTCCAAAAATACTTGGTGAGCTTCATTTACTTATTGTCCTAAACCTCTCCCATAACTGTTTAATAGGTCCTATCCCATCATCTTTAGGTAATTTGTCAGAGCTTGAATCATTAGATCTCTCATCAAATAAGCTGGAAGGAAGAATTCCAACAGAGTTAAAAAATCTTGGATTCTTAGAGGTGTTAAACCTTTCTCAAAATAATCTCAAGGGACCCATTCCTCAAGGCAAACAATTTGATACTTTTACTAAAGATTCCTACATGGGAAATTCGGATTTATGTGGTTTTCCATTATCAAAAAACTGTGGTACTGATGAGGAAACTCCAGCGAAATTTGATAGAGATGATGATGGTGATGAATTGAATTGGAAATTTTCAATATTGATGGGTATGGATGTGGGTTGGTGCTGGAATGAGCATGGCATACATTGTATTCACGACTGGAAAACCATGGTGGTTGATTAGGATCGTGGAGCGAGTCCGACAAAGATTTGCAAAAAGGTAGAGAACGTTGATTAGAACAGAAAACTTCATTGCTTGGTGGTATGCAGGCCTTTTTCTGTAGCTGTTTAATAAACATTTTGTGTAGGTGCTTGATTGTATGTTATGTAGTTTGTATTATGTTTTCTTAGGTCCTCTCTCATGGCAATGTTCCCTGATGTGTTTACGGTAGGTGCACTAGTTTGTAAAGACTGTCTTTATGGGAACCTAGCTTTTTAATAAAATTGAAATAAGGAATAGATGGTTAATTTATTCCAAAGAGTTTGTGAAGAATCAAGGGAGGTAAAATAATGCAAAATTATATGTTCAATACTTTAGAATTGAATATGGATCATGGTTTTAATTGCACAATACATGCATTCTTTGTTTTTAACCTCAATCAGATTTGTGAGGTTGATTTATTACAGGAGATTTGGAATTGAATTTATAAAAAGATATTATAGATATGTAATTCTTTTTGTGAAATTATAGATGTATTTTTATATTTTTTATTGAATTTTTTTTACAAATTATAGATGGTATAAAACTTATTTTATACATTTTCTTTTAATGATAATATTTGATGCATTGTTGGTGCATAAGTTCTATGCACTATCGATGAATAATAGCATAACACATTATCACATTCTATTTGAGTAATTTAATTAGAATGTGTACAAGTTTAGGGTTCAATTTAAAATATGAGTAATAGTTTGAGATGTTTGGTGGAATTAATCCTAATTGCTCCTACCATCTTGGGTAAACTATAGAATTAGTCACCCAACTATGAATTTTTTTAATTTAGTCACTTACATTTATATTATTTCTATTTTGGTCACTCACACTTAAGATTATTTCTATTTTGATCACTCTCCGTTAAATAGTTAACGGAAGTGATGATGTTGCCTTTTCCAACTGGCATAATAATACGTTTATTTCTTAATACTTACACATTCTATCAATTTGATTCTTATTCTAAATAATTCAATAAATTTCACACTCCATATTTACAAATTCTATCAACTTTATTTTCAAACACATATAATTAAATATAAAAAATAATTATATTTAAACACATATAACTAAATGCTGACAAATTTATATGTGTGTGATTTTGATAAACCCAAAAGCTCAAAACCCCCGCAACTTAGTAAACTTGTGGTTTTTATAGCATTTTCAATAGGAACCCAAATTTTCCCATCACCTAGCAAATAATTAACAAAAAAGGAAACAAAAAGCTTCTTGTAAGCCATTTTCAAGTCATCATCTTTTGCATTCTTATTAACTTGAAAAATAGTGTAATAATTTGCACCCATCTCTAAGTATAAAATTTATTATAAAATTTATGTTCATCTAATTTATTTGCAATTCATTTAGAAAAATGTGTAAATTTTCTAGGTTTTCGATTTTCCAACTTGAATTTAGATTTTTTTGTAATATTTTTAATTTTTAGTTACATGTATTTTTATAATTTATAATTTCTTTTATATTTAAAAAATATATAAATTTCATATAGTTTCTTTTAAATTTTTATTATATTTTATAAAAAAATAGATTATGGCATCCTAAGAGTGTCATGTGTCCTATATTTAATATTGTAACAAAACCCTTGAGGGAATGAAAATTTAGGTACCAACTTGGGACAAAAAAATCATAAGTACCAACATGGGAGGAGGTGTCAAGTTTGAGGGGCTAAATCCATATTTGAGCCTTATCATTATAATTAAATATAAGCACATATAATATTATTTAGATAAATATATATAAATAATTATATTTTGTACGTTTTTATAATATATACTTTATATTTAATTATATGTGTTTAGATACCTAAAACATGTAAAGGGTGATGGATGGTACCAAATTCATATTTACCTACAATATTCAGGATTAGCAATTATCCTACTTGATGTTCTTTTTGCAGTTGCCGAACTTCGGGGTTTCTATGTCAGCTCGTTACATGTTAAGCTTGGTATTGCTGCCATAGTTTTTGCCTCTGTGCAACCAATGAATGCATATCTCAGACTGGAGAAACCTGCTAATGGGGAGGACGCTTCCAGAAAGAGATTAATTTGGGAGTGTTTCCATGTAATTATCGGCAGAGGTGCCATTGCCGTAGGAATTGCAGCACTTTTCACTGGAATGAAGCATTTAGGAGAAAGATATAGAGTAGAAAATGTCCACGATCTTAGCTGGGTATTAATAATATGGTTCTTGGTTGCTGCATTGACTTGCAAGAGCGACTCAATACAAGTTCACAAGTTCATATATAATTTTTATTAAAATTAAAAGGAAAGTTGATCCTCCAACTAGCAAGATTTTTGTACAACAATAAAGATGCAACCAAATACCCACATCCGGCCCTCTCCCTTTCACCAAATCAAATCATCTTAAAAAAAGACGATGATTCCAAAGCACCATAACACCCCATCATCGTTAAATCATACTAATTCCATAAGACCCACAGCGGCTACATTTCTTTTATTTTCTGTTTCAACACTTACCATTTTACCTTACTTCTGTTTAAAAATTATATTTTGACCCCTAAATTTTCTCAAAATTACACTTTGGCCCCAAAATTTTTGCTGCAATTGCAGTTTAGTCCTTCTGGCAGCAACTTGCACACCTACCCCCTGTGATTTCCAGCCACCGGCCTAGGGCATGACCTCCCTCTCCCCTAGCCACCTACCACCTGCAAAATGAAGCAAAAATAAATTATAAAAGGCGTGTTTTACCCCTAAAATGGGGAAGGCTCGAACGAAAAAAAATTTTGGAAGAAAAAATAAAGAAAAAAGAGAGAGCTTTTTTTTCAGAAAAGGGGAGGAGAAGAGGAGTGCTCCACCGCGCCCCGCCGTCAACCGCCGCACCAAGCTGGGGGGAAGCGCCGTCGGGGGTTGAACGAAGGAGAAGAGAAAAAGAAAGAAAGAAAAAAAGAAGAAAGAAAGAAAGAAGAAAGAAGAAAGAAGAAAAGAGGAAGAAGAAAGAAGAAGAAAAATGAACAGAAAAATTATTTTTAATAGTCGGGTCGGTCCGACCCGAACCGACCCGTATGACCCGTGACCCGGCCCGACAGCACCAGCAGATTAGCAGGCCACAGTAGCAGCCCAGCAGCCCAAAGCAGCCCAGAAAAAAAACAAACAAAGCAGAAAAAAAAGAGAAAAGAAGCAACCCAAAGCCCAAAGCACCAGTCCAGCAGCCAGGCCCAGTGCGCAGGCAGCCCAACAGCAGCCAGCAGGTGTGCAGGCCCAACAGGCCAAAAAGAAAAAGAAGAGAAAGAAAGAAAAAAAAAGAAGAAGAAAAAAGAGAAAAGGTTTCAATTTGCGTAACCCGTTCGACCAAGCTCGTGTTTTGGACATTTTCGGTAATTTCGTTTATTTCGCTTTTAATTTAATACTCATATTTTTATATTATTAGTACTTTATGTATTTTTATATTTTTGTATTTATATTTTTAATTTAATTTAATTTCAATTTTATTTTATTTTAAATAATTTTAATAAATAAGGCAACGAATCGATTTAACATTAAATCGTTAATTTCATCGCTATGCTGGGTGAATTTCACTGGTTTGCATTAAACTCGATACGCCCTTTTAAAAATAAAAAAATATTCAAAAAATTTCGTGTTTTCAAAAAAAATTCTTGTGTTTCAAAATTTTTATGTCTTCAAAATTTTTTTTCTCGTGTCATAAAAAATATATATTCGCGTTTTCAAAAAATAAGGCAACGAATCGGTTTGACACTAATTCGTTGATTTCATTGCTATGTTGAATGAATATCACCGGTTCGTGTTAAATATAATACGTGCTTAATAAAAAAATCGGAAAATTTGTGTAAAAAAAAACTCAACATGTTTTCAAAAATTCCGGTGTTTCAAAAATTTACGTGTTTTCAAATTCTAGTGATTCAAAAAGTTTTCGTGTTTTCTAAAAATTTGTGTTTCAAAAATTTTCGCGTTTTCAAATATTTTCATATTTTCAAAAATTTTCGTGTTTTCAACAATTCTCGTGTTTCACAAATTTCAGTGTTTTAAAAAAATTTGCACTTTAAAAAAAATTTCTTGTGTTTCAAAAATTGTCGTGTTTCAAAAATCTTCGTGTTTCCAAAAATTTTCGGGTTTTCAAAAATTCTCGTGATTCAAAAATTTTCGTGTTTTTTTAAAAAAAATCGTGTTTCAAATTTCTCTTTTTTTAAAAAAAAAATTCTCATGTTTCAATCGGATCACGAGTAAATATTAAATTGAATTCGTATTTTTTGAAAATTAAGACAACATGCGTTTAACGAGATACCAATTTTGGGCGTCGCGAGGGTGCTAATACCTTCCTCGCACGTAACCGACTCCCGAACTCTAATTTTCTCTGGATTTTCACGTAGACCTAAAATTACCTCTTTTTTAAAAAATTTTGAAAAATAATTTTTCTTTTAAAAAAAGAGAATTTGTTAGTTGTCCGATCACACCTAGAAAAAAAGATCGGTGGCGACTCCTTTTTCAAATAAAATCGAGATACTGTTTTCAAGTTTTCAATAATTACTTCGACTAGCGCCCGAGCCCAAAATTTTAGGCCACTACAGCTGGCGACTCTACTGGGGAATTTTTTTGAGAGTCGAGTCTGATGTTAAATGCGTGTTGTTAAATTTTTAAAAAATCCATTGTTCAAATTAATTTTTAATCGTGATCCTTGAATTTTATTTTTGAAATGTCATGCATTTGCATTAATATTTTTCTAACTTGTTTTATTTTTCTGTTTTTTTTTCAGCTCTAAGTTTTACGATTTTTTTTAGTTTGTTTTTTTTTTAGAAAAATAAAAAATAAAAGGTTTGTGAGTTTCTCCCCACACACCGTGCACTTGCATTCTTGCATAACATGAGCTCTCTACCCGGGCTCCGTCCGTTTAAATGGAAGTAAACCTACGCCTTCGTGAGTTAACTCGTCCCTCCGCACAGGCTAGTGAATTACTTTCGGGTTACATATGACTTATGCTTTCGTGAGTTAACTCGTCTCTCCGCATAAGCATAAGTAAATGTAATCCCTCGAATTGAGCTCGCAAGCCCATGACGGGTGATAACCGAGGCTCCGTACTAACTTTAGTAGGTGACAGTATGGACAATTCGAGTGCGTCTCTAGAATCGAAACCACATATAGTGAACCATATGAGCCACCCAATCAGAGCCATGTCGAACCTCTATCCGTTGAATAGTCACCAAAATAAGTACACGGAAGAAACGTCTCTTACCTTTTATTTCTTTTACACTTATCTGCAGATGAATTGAGTCTGTTTAATAAATTGGATCGGGCAGATTATCATGTGGGGTAAGTTTATTTTGTAAAGCATGTTGAGGCAAAAAAAATGATGTGGGTTTGTTCCTCCAAATTGCATGATTGAATAGCTTAATTTGTTAAATTTTTCATCGTCTTTATTTTTCTTTTTTTTCCCTTCTGTTTATATCTGTTGTGATCCCTAACCTAAGTTTATTTGTCTTCATTTTGTTTTTCATCATGATCATAGACATTTTATTAGGAAGGTGTTGATTAGAGATTGGTTGCCAAAAATGGGTTTCTGATGGAGGAGTCAATTGCACGAGTAACCGAGAAAAATGTTGTAGTTTAAGATTTGTCTCTGAGGACTCAAAAAATGAAAGGGGATAGTTTAAAGGAAGAATACACTTCTGATCTTCCCGAGCGTGTGACCTCGAATGTGCGTCAGAATGATCTTGAAGACTTGACTAGGATTTGGAAGCAGTGAGACTCAGATACTAGAGACATTTTCACTGAAAAATATGGGGATATACCTCACTTGATAGCAATCAATGTGAACGAGCAGTTGATTCAAGCCATGGTTCGATTCTGGGACCCAGCCTATCAATGTTTCACTTTCAATCAAGAAGATATGACTCCGACTATAGAAGAGTATGTTGCCCTGCTTCGCATCGACGATGTACAATTCAATAAGATATATGTGAAGGAGCCTAAACTAATGACCTTCAAGAATAAGTTAATGAAGTTGACGGGGATGACAGATACATGGGCTGAAAAATAGATAAAGAAGAAGAATGAAGTCAGTTGTGTTCCGTGGTTTTCTCTTCGGGAGTTAGTTCAGAATCATCCAGATGTTATGAAAAAAGTAGATCTGTTTGTCTTGGCTATTTATGGACTAGTCATATTCCCAAAGGTTCTCGGGCACATTGAAGTCGCGGTAGTGGATTTCTTTGAAAAGTTAAAGCAAGGAATCAACCCTGTCCTAACCATATTAGTCGAGACTTTTAGATCCCTAAATGCTTGTAGAAAGAAAGGGGAAAGGTGTTTTATCGGATGCGCTCAGTTACTTAATGTTTGGATTTTTAGCCACTTTTGGAAAGTGGAGCGCACACCATTCCATATGTTCTCAAAAACATTCGCTCTGTTAGAAGCACACATTGAAAAGGATTGGCCAAGAGATGTCACTGAACAACACTAGGTCTCGGTTTCAGAACCTCCGTGCTGAAGATATAACTTGGAGAGCACCTTGGATTTGTCCTTCTGTCTTGTTATACAAGTGTGAGAACCAAGACTGGGTGTCTTTGCTAGGATTATGGGGAGGAGTTGGATATGCTCCGTTGATGGTTTAGAGACAATTCACTTCGTGACAGTTTGTACCGGTTACTGATGGATTGGCACAATCGGAGTTTGCCTTTACGGGTGAGGGTTACATGAAAATGGTGCGAGATACCGCGAATTCTTGGAGAAAAATCTACCTAATGGAGTTGGCCCTCTATGCTGATACTATCACTTTAGATTATGACATGTGGAGGCAACGACGACTGAAGAGTCAACTAACTTTGCCGATTGGCGTTGCTTACCAGAATCTATTCTCAAAGGAAATACTGTCCGAGCTAGAATTGGCAAGACATAAATTTGAACGTGAAAAAGCTAAACTATTACGAGATATTAGTTCTCTTCAAGAGGAAAACTACCAGCTGAAGATTGACGTTCAAATTGAAAAATTCAAAACTGAAAAGGTCCAAAAAGAAGTTGAGGTCACGAGAAAGGATTTAAGAGACATTCATTTGGAAAATAAGAAATTAAGAGGCACTATAAGGAATAGTGGATTAGGCAAATCATTGGCAGAATGGAAGGAGGAATTAAGTAATATCAAAGGTGGGATGGAATTCTGGAAAGCCAAAGCGAAGAAGGATGAAGAAAGAGCTGCACGTGCTATGATAGAGTTGAGGAAGAAAAATGTTGAATACGAAACTGTGTCTGCAGAATTAGCGGCTAGTCAGTCTGAGCGTCATGAGCTAAAAGGAAAAATCTGAAGTCTAGAAAGTACACTACAGGCTCATCAGCAACATTTGGATGACCTCCTAAGAGCTCTGGAAGAGAAGAATGGTCACCATGACAGAGACATTCGTGCCTACGAGAGAGCCCTCCAAGAAAAATGACATGCATTTCGGCAGTTTGATCAATGAAATTCGCAAGGCGGCTGCGCAAATAGTGCAATTATCTGATGAAGCTGAAGTTCTCAGTTGTCAATACCCTCCAAACCAAAGGTCAAGCATATTGGAGTTCCTAGAACGTATAAAGAAATAAGGCGATGTGGCTAGAGAATTTGTGTAACTGTTAAGTCTAAGATGGAAAATTATTTTGTAATGGGCTCTTTTGATTAATGAAATGCCAAAATATGGGGCTATCTTGAAATCAACACCAAATTCTTGTATATTTATTCATGACTAACATTCACTTGTCATTCATTCATTCATTTATTCATTCATGCATTGCATGTACATATCACCCTAACCATTCACTAAGGCTAGAACCGCATAATCCACAGTTGTGACACTACAAGTCTGCAATCACGTCATCCTTACAGAACGCATTTAAGAGCTAGAACTACGGATGTTGAGCTCAATGAGAGTGAGGATGTTTCAATGATACACCCCTGTCCTCCAGGATATGTTTTGAACAATTGGACTGTTGTGGACCTTCTTGTAATTTCTAAGTCCTCTCCAGAGTAATGCCCAATGTTACTTCTCCATTTATTTTGTGTGCCCCTAAATAGTGGGATTCCTTTTGTAAGAGCTTATGTTTTCTCTTTATCATTTCAATGAACATTAATGAAGATGCATTTTGTCATGATCTTTTCATTTCTATTAGTTTCATAATTACCCCCATCACTTCATATCCTTTCTCTCCATGTATCTCATTGTGTGTGTTGATTCCAATACTTTGATACTCATCCATAGTTTTCTTTCCCATTCACCTTTCAGGTGCTCAGATATCCACGGCATGAACAATCCCGTTACAAGTCCTAAAATTAATTTCGAGAAGGTTGTTTGTTTAGGAGAATTCAAAGCCGAGGAAGATGCTGAAAATTATGTCCCGCCTTCTAACTTACTGAGAATGGTTGAACAATAAGAGAAACAGATTTTACCCCATCAAAAATCTGTTGAGACAGTGAACTTGGGGAGTGGAGAAAAGAAACAAGAAGTGAAGATTGGGATTTCCATTTCAGAAAACATCAGGTGGGATTTGATCGCCTTGCTCCATGAGAACAATGATGTGTTTGCCTGGACTTATCAGGATATGCGAGGTTTGAACACATATATTGTGGTCCATAAGCTTCCACTGAAACCAGAATGCAAACCTGTTCAACAAAAGCTAAGAAGGATGAGACCCGAAATGCTGTTGAAGATAAAAGAAGAAGTCAAGAAACAATTTGACGCTGGCTTCCCACAAGTCTCCAAGTATCCAGAATGGGTAGCTAATATAGTCCCACTGCCGAAGAAAGATGGCAAAGTGTGAATGTACGTGGATTATCGTGATCTGAATCAAGCAAGCCCTAAGGATAACTTTCCTTTACCACACATCGACGCTTTGGTGGATAATACGGCAAAGCATTCTCTATTTTCTTTCATGGATGGCTTCTCAAGTTATAACCAGATAAAGATGGCTCCCGAGGACATGGAGAAAACTACATTCATAACAATGTGGGGAACCTTCTGCTATAAGGTAATGCCGTTCGGATTAAAGAATGCTGGGGCAACATATCATAGAGCAATGGTAAAGTTGTTCCATGATATGATGCACAAAGAAATAAAAGTTTATGTCGATGATATGATTGCCAAATCTCGAGAAGAAAAAGAGCATGTTGGTAATCTCAAGAAACTGTTCAAAAGGTTAAGAAAGTTTCAGTTGAAGCTTAACCCGGCCAAATGTACGTTTGGGGCTACTTTAGGAAAACTGCTAGGTTTCATTATCGGTGAGAGAAGTATCGAGGTTGATCCAGATAAGATAAAAGCTATACAAGAATTGCCTCCCCCGCGCACACAAAAGGAAGTCAGAGGATTTTTAGGAAGGTTGAATTACATTGCTCGATCCATTGCCCAACTTACCAATCAGTGTGACCGAATTTTTTGACTCCTTCGAAAACATAATCCGGGAGAATGGAACGAGGAGTGCCAAGTGGCCTTCGATAAGATAAAACAGTATCTATCTAATCCTCCGGTACTAGTACCGCTGACCTCTGGAAAACCCTTAATATTGTACCTGACCATGTTTGAAAATTCAATGGGTTGCATTCTGGGACAACCTGATGAGTCGGGTAAAAGAGAAAAGGCAATTTACTACCTCAGCAAAAAGTTCACAGAGTATGAAGCAAAGTATCTTCCAATTGAAAAATTTTGTTGTGCGTTGATTTGGACGGTTCGAAGGCTCAGACAATACATGTTGTATCATACGACATGGTTAATTTCGAAAATAGACCCAATAAAGTACATGATGGAGTCACTTGCACTCTCAGGAAGAATGGCACGATGGCAGATCCTACTGACTGAGTATGACATTACATATGTGAGCCAAAAGTCAATAAAGGGAAGCGCAATAGCTGACTTCTTGGCAAGTCGAATAGCAGAAGAATACGAGCCTTTGAGATTTGATTTCCCAGATGAAGACTTGATGTGCATTTCAGAAAAAGAGGGCGAGTCATCAAAAGAGAAATCATGGAAGATGAGCTTCGATGGTGCATCAAATGCATTGGGGCATGGAATCGGAGCAGTCTTAGTGTCACCTAAAGGGGACCATTACCCGCTTACTGCCAGATTGAATTTCTTCTGTACCAATAATATAGCAGAGTATGAAGCTTGCATCATGCGACTCCGTGCAGCTATCAGGAGGAAAATTGAAATTTTAGAGGTACACGGGGACTCAGCATTAGTCATTTATCAAATTCGTGGAGATTGGGAAGTGAGAGATCCAAAATTAGTCAGGTATCATGATCTCGTTGTGAAATTGGTCAAAGAATTCAAAGAAGTGACTTTTAACTACTTTCCACGAGAAGAGAACCAATTGGCTGATGCCCTAGCCACCTTGGCTTCGATGTTCAAAGCAAACAGAGAAACTGAGATAATGCCCATCCAAATGAGTATATATGAGACCCCTGCACATTGTTTTAGTATTGAGGAGGAGTCAGATGGACGACCATGGTTCCATGATATCTTAGAGTATATCAAGAATCAAAGGTACCCCGAGCAGGCAAACGAGAATGACAAAAGAGCAATTAGAAGAATGGCTATTGGATTTGTTCTCGACGGGGGTATTCTATACAAAAGAGGAAAAGATCAAGTGCTCCTGAGGTGCGTGGACGCTGTTGAAGCTAGAAAGATACTTGAGGAGGTTCATGAAGGAATTTGTGGAACGCATGCTAGTGGTTTCACCATGGCCAGGCAGATTATGAGACTTGGTTATTATTGGCTGACGATGGAAAGGGATTGCATTGGCTACGCACGAAAGTGCCACAAATGTCAAATTTATGGTGATAAAATTCATGCAGCTCCGTCGCCCCTTCATGTCATGATTTTTCCGTGGCCATTTTCTATGTGGGGCATGGATGTTATAGGGCCAATTTCCCCGAAAGCTTCCAATGGACATCGATTCATCTTTGTAGTTATAGACTACTTCACAAAATGGGTAGAAGCCACTTCGTTTGCTAATGTGACGAAGGCTGCAGTCTGTAAGTTCATAAAAAAGGAGATCATATGTCGATATGGTCTGCCTGAAAGAATCATTTCAGATAATGCTTTAAATTTGAACAATAAGATGATAAAAGAAGTGTGTGAGCAATTCCAGATAAAGCATCATAATTCCTCACCCTATCGCCAGAAAATGAACGGAGCTGTCGAAGCGGCCAACAAAAACATTAAGAGGATTCTCGGGAAGATGACTGAGACATATAAAAACTGGCACGAGAAGCTACCATTTGCTTTGTACGCATATCGCACCTCTGTACGGACGTCTACAGGGGAAACTCCTTTTTCTCTGGTCTACGGGATGGAGGCCGTTCTGCCTATCGAAGTAGAGATCCCATCCCTGTGCGTCTTGATGGAGACAAAGTTAGAAGAATCAGAGTGGGTTCGAGCTCGATATGATCAGCTAAACCTTATTGAAGGGAAACGCTTGAAGGCAATTTGTTATGGACAGATGTATCAGAAAAGAATGATCACGGCCCATGATAAAAGGGTGCGGCCAAGAGAATTCCGTGAAGGGGAACTGGTACTAAGAAAGATCCTCCCGATACAAAAAGACTTTCGAGGAAAATGGTCACCAAATTGGGAAGGGTCATATGTTGTAAAAAAGGCATTCTCGGGAGGGGCTCTGATTCTCACTGAGATGAATGGGAAGGAATTACCTAATCCAGTTAACTCAGATGCTATGAAGAAATATTATGCCTAAAAAAACAAAAAATGAAAAATCAAGATGAAAACCCGAAAAGGGCGTATTGATAAACAAAAAGGATTAGGATGAAAACCCGAAATGGCGTCCTAATGAAATGGGCTCGAACATAAATGAGCAAAACGACTTGAGCGGGAAGTTGAATGACGAAGTCACAATATTTGAAGCATTCTCAGAAGCTCGAAATCTTCTACACAAGAAGTCGTGCTCGAGAAGAACCAGGATGAAAAAACGTGGAAAAGTTCATGTGTTGGATATCTAGAGCATTTCTGGCCATTGAATTCACTTTCTTTTCTTTATGACGATTCATTTGTTAAACTTTCCTTGTCAATTTTTTGTTTGTTGCTTTTAAAAAAAATGAATGTGAGGTCTTTCTTTCATTCCTACTTTTCCATTTTTCATACATCTCGTGTTTGATTCATTTAAATGATAAATAGTAAGATGACATACTCTAAACAAAAGGAATGTTGAGCATTACCTGGATGAGAATTTGATAAATACAAGGACCCTGAAGGAAGAACAAAGTTCAACAAGGGGGTAGGAAGGTGGTATACGAAGATGTGGATTACTCACAGAACTTGAGGATGAGTACAAAACTGGAGAGAAAAGTCAAGAATTGAGGAGATGAATGCAAACCCTCACGAAAATCAAAAGTGGGGCATGTGATAAACAGCCCAGGGTGCATGGCATGATCATGTAGACAAGAAAGCATTTAGGACAAACATGTGCATATCATAATAACATCATACATGACATATACAGGTATACCAGTAGAGGAAGGAATACTGGGAGAACACTGCACAGAATCAATGAAGAAAAGGCTTTTAGTTTCACCTGATGTTTTTTGAAACCTTATTTCTTTCAAGAAATATTTTTCAATTTCTGTTTTTTTTTTAAAATCAACTCATAATGCGAGAGGTGAGTTGAGCCTCGGGTCATGCCGAGGTATTTCTTTTAAATTTCTATTTTTTCAAAAGTCAACTCATATTACGAGAGGTGAGTTGAGCCTCGGACACATGTCGAGGTATTTCTTTTAAATTTCTATTTTTCCAAAAAAATTAACTCATATTACGAGAGGTGAGTTGAGCCTCGGACACATGTCGAGGTATTTCTTTTAAATTTCTATTTTTTCCAAAAAAATTAACTCATATTGCGAGAGGTGAGTTGAGCCTCGGGTCACGCTGAGGTATTTTTCAATTTCTGTTTTTCAAAAAAAAATCAACTCATATTGCGAGAGGTGAGTTGAGCCTCGGGTCACATGTCGAGGTATTTCATTTAAATTTCTATTTTTAAAAAAATCAACTCATATTGCGAGAGGTGAGTTGAGCCTTGGGTCACACGCTGAGGTATTTTTTAATTTCTGCTTTTCAAAAAAAATCAACTCATATTAAGAGAGGTGAGTTGAGCCTCGGGCACATGCTGAGGTATTTTTCAATTTTTGTTTTTTCCAAAAAAATCAACTCATATTGCGAGAGGTGAGTTGAGTCTCGGGTCACGCTGAGGTATTTTTCAATTTATGCTTTTCAAATAATCAACTCATATTGTGAAAGGTGAGTTGAGCATTAGGCTCATACCGAGGTATTTTTTAAAATTTCTGTTCTTTCAAAAAAAATCAACTCATATTGCTAGAGGTGAGTTCAGCCTCAAGTCACACGTCGATATATTTTTCAATTTATGTGTCTCAAAAAAAAAGGATCGCATGCCGAGCTTTTCACGATTTCTATTTGTCAAATAAAAAAGAAATTTTGGATAGTCGAACAAAATTCAGTGCTTTTAAAGTCTTTGCTTTATCCCTATTTCACAGCGATGAGCAAAGAGGGGCAGCTATAATCACTGAATTTTGTCCGGGACGAATTTGCGTTTTTTAAAAAATTACATTTCGTCCCTTAAATTTTTTGAAATTGCATATTGACCCCTAAATTTTCTTGAAATTATGTTTTAACCACTAGGTTTTTTTAAATTATATTTTGACCCCTAAATTTTCTTAAAATTACACATTGGCCCTAAAAGTTTTGTTACAATTGCAGTTTAGTCCTTCTGGCAGCAACTTGCACACCTACCCCCGTGATTTCCGGCCATCGGCCTAGGGCATGGCCTCCCTCCCCCCTAGCCACCTACCACCTGCAAAATGAAGCAAAAATCAACTATAAAAGGGGTGTTTTACCCCTAAAATGGGGAAGGCCCGAACGAAAAAAAATTTTGGAAGAAAAAATAAAGAAAAAAGAGAGCTTTTTTTTTCAGAAAAGGGGAGGAGAAGAGGAGTGCTCCACCGCGCCCCGCCGTCAACCGCCGCACCAAGCAGGGGGGAAGTGCCGTCGGGGATTGAATGAAGGAGAAGAGAAAAAGAAAGAAAAAAAAGAAGAAAGAAAGAAAAAATAAAGAAGAAAGAAAGAAAAAAAGGGGAAGAAGAAAGAAGAAGAAAAAAGAAAAAGAAAATTATTTTTTAATAGTCAGGTCGGTCTGACCCGACCCATATGACCCGTGACCCGACCCGACAGCCCCAGCAAATTAGCAGGCCACAGTAGCAGCTTAGCAGCCTAGAAAAAAAATAAACAAAGTAGAAAAAAAAGAGAAAAGAAGCAACCCAAAGCCCAACGCACCAGTCTAGCAGCCAGGCCCAGTGCGCAGGCAGCCCAACAGCAGCCAGCAGGTGTGCAGGCCCAACAGGCCAAAAAAAGAAAAAGAGAAAGACGAAAAAAAACAGAGAAAAAAAAGAAAAAAGAAAAAAGAAGAAAAAAGAGAAAAGGGTTCAATTTGCATAACCCGTTCGACCAAGCTTGTGTTTTGGACCTTTTCGGTAATTTCGTTTATTTCGCTTTTAATTTAATACTTGTATTTTTATGCTATTTCGTTTTAATATTATTAGTACTTTATGTATTTTTATATTTTTGTATATATATTTTTAATTTAATTTAATTTCAATTTTATTTTATTTTAAATAATTTTAATAAATAAGGCAACGAATCGATTTAACATTAAATCGTTAATTTCATCGCTATGCTGGGTGAATTTCACCGGTTTGCATTAAACTCGATACGCCCTTTTAAAAATAAAAAAAATTCAAAAAAAAATCGTGTTTTCAAAAAAAATTCCTGTGTTTCAAAATTTTTGTGTCTTAAAAAAAATTTTCCCGTGTCTTAAAAAAATATATTCGCGTTTTCAAAAAATAAGGCAACGAATCGATTTGACACTAATTCGTTGATTTCATTGCTATGTTGAGTGAATATCACCGGCTCGTGTTAAATACGATACGTGCTTAATAAAAAAATCAGAAAATTTGTGTAAAAAAATCCACATGTTTTCAAAAATTCCGATGTTTCAAAAATTTACGTGTTTTCAAAATTCTAGTGATTCAAAAAGTTTTCGTGTTTTCTAAAAATTTTTGTGTTTCAAAAATTTTCGTGTTTTCAAAAATTTTCATATTTTCAAAAATTTTCGTGTTTTCAACAATTCTCGTATTTCACAAATTTCAGTGTTTTAAAAAAGTTTGCGCTTTAAAAAAAATTCTTGTGTTTCAAAAATTGTCGTGTTTCAAAAATCTTCATGTTTCCAAAAATTTTCGGGTTTTCAAAAATTCTTGTGATTCAAAAAATTTCGTGTTTTTTTTTAAAAATCGTGTTTCAAATTTCTCGTGTTTTTTTTTTAAAAAATTCTCATGTTTCAACCGGATCACGAGTAAATATTAAATTGAATTCGTATTTTTTGAAAATTAAGACAACATGCGTTTAACGAGATACCAATTTTGGGCGTCGCGAGGGTGCTAATACCTTCCTCGCACGTAACCGACTCCCGAACTCTAATTTTCTCTGCATTTTCACGTAGACTTAAAATTACCTCTTTTTAGAAAAATTTGAAAAATAATTTTTGTTTTAAAAAAAGAGAATTTGTTAGGTGTCCGATCACACTTAGAAAAAAAGATCGGTGGCGACTCTTTTTTCAAATAAAATCGAGATACTGTTTTCAAATTTTCAATAATTACTTCGACTAGCACCCGTGCCCAAAATTTTAGGTCGCTACACTATTCCATCTCTAAGACTACAGATTTCCTAATCTATTAGATGGATGCTATGCTACTTACCTATCAAATTTTCCACACAAAGATTAACTTTGTAATTTCCGATATTTATAAGAATGAAAAGCCTTTGATTGGATATAAAAATTATTCCATAAACTGTGCTCTTATAAAGTAAAATTGTTAGGATATCTTTAATATGTAGGTTTAAAATTTTAAACCAAAATTGATTTACGGTTCTAATTTTGTAATTTTTTATTTTTATTTTCATAGTAAAGGTGAATCAACAAAAAAAATTATTATTACTTATACTAAAAGGCAAGAATATATGAAAATCTTTCATATTTCTGATTATTATGTAATTTAGAGAATACACCAACAAAATTCCCAATGGAAATTTATGATATTTTTAAAAATTTATGAAAACTTTAATTAAGGCAACAATATAATGATATATAGTGTAAGAAATGGCTAAAATTTTACTCAAATCTAATTTAGATAAAAAAAATACTAAAAAGATGCTTACTTAGTTACGTTCAAAAATACTTAAAAACTTTGCTTTATATAATATATATGAAATAAACAAAGTTTTGGTCCGAAATGATAGAGGTATTAGATCAATTCAAAATTTTAAATGCAAGGCAACTATAATTATATTGTTAAATTCAATGGTTAGATTGTTAAATTCAGGATTGCCAAAGTAATTATTTGAGAATGGTCCACACAAAGCTTAATTTGATCTATCTGAATATTACAAAGTTTCTATTACTTGTTGGCATTCTTTTCAATTCATGTTTCCCAACATAGGTCCATCGAAGCAACTGCGACTTAGCCATGCAGAACAAGTAAGAGATGAGAACCACAGGCATGTCTTCAAAACTAGAAATTTAGATTTTATAGAAAAAAGGTCTTCTCATCTGGGTATTTATTTGTTAGACATTACAATCAAAGTTGAGGATCACGATCAAACATGTTGCAATCATGAGACTCTAAATCAAACCGTGTCACTCACTCTCTTCAGCTGGTCCCCAATACTTGTCTTTGTCGTTTTGATGCCTTACAATTGGTATTTGGACTTTTAAACCAATGAAAGATCAACAAAGTTCTCCCCATTTAGAGGGGTTCTCACTTAGTAGTACTTGGGATGATAGGGAACAAGCATGACCCTCGAAACCTCTTGGCAACCAAACCAACTGATCTGTTTTTATTTCTAGTTGTAATTTATCGGTATTACTGCAACTGCTTTGAATTTAATAAAAATGAGTCTCGCAGACACCATCCAAGTCTAGCCCCACTCTGGGACAGTAACTTCCATGGATATTTACCCATTGAGTAATTTAATTTGCCAACAAATTTTGATCTCACTAAACATCGAAGCTTGTTTCCGAACACCATCAAACTCACTTGTTTTATCCCATCAACTTTGAGCAATTTGTCAAAAACTAGAATCAAACAATCTCAAAGGATAGATTCCTACAACATTTGTAATAATTTTTTGTTTAATAATTTTTATCACAAAGAAAAAAGAATAGAGTAATCTCTAATGACATTAAATAAAATGATATTTGAGAAAAGGAACATGCAATAAATGTATTATTGTTTGGTTTTGAATATTGGGATAAGAAATGTAAAATGTTAATAAAGATGTGGTTGATATTTGTCTAAATCTGACAAAGTCTCTATTACTTATCTTTTCAATTCATGTTTTTAATGTAGGTCCATCCAACTAATTAACAGCGACTCAGCCTTACACAACTAGAGATGAGAACCAAAGGCATGTAATCCAAACTAGAAATTCAATTTTATAGCTAAGGAAAAGAAGAAAATTGAAGTCTTTTCCTGTCAATATTTATTTAATCAGAGATTACAAAATAGTTTCAATCAAACATGTTGTAATAATTAGACTAAATCAAATTATTAGTGCTACTCTTCAACTTGAGACTAAGTCTTCTATTTTAGGCTCTCCTTTTTTCCCTTATAACACGGTTGGACCCAGAAGATTGTACGTATTTCTTATTCAAATTATGAGTCAATGGATGCCTTACCTAAATCCTTAGAATCAAAGTATTTAAAGAATATTGAACTAACATTAAAAAAGTATTAAACTCGGTTGTTTCTCTCCTAATAAAGTCATTACATAATATCAAAATACAAACAATATCTCAAATACATCATAAATGTCTTCAAATACAATACAAGTGCAAAAATTAAATACTATTAAAATAATTATTAAATTAAATTTTTATAAATTTTTATTTTTTAAATATGTTTATTATATTATGCGGGATGGATAGAGATGGGATGGGGGTAGGTATAAGGTCATACCCAAGCCTACCCCACCACTCACAACGGGTTTAATTTTTATCCCCATCCCTCCGTCAATTGAGCGTGAAGCAGGGTGAGACCCGCAAAACTTATCCCACTAGCATCTCTTAGTGATCCTACTTAAATTTTGATCTTTCTAATTTAAAATCAATTCTTAAGAAATCAAAAGATTCAATTTAAATATAACATCACAAATTCTCTTCATTAACTAATTTGAAATAACATTATTATAACAAGCTAGATGAAATCGAAGGGAATTTATTGCCTGACAAACTCAGAAAGAAAGAGACATGGATTAGATTAAATTAGAGTAATTATTTTATGAAATTACAGACATCAGCATAGCCATATATTATTATTGTACAAGCCCAATTTTGCCCTGCCCAAAAACAAGCCCAAACAGCCCACTAGGCCCAAATACCCATTGCAACTCGAGCCCAAGTACCCAAACCCCAAATCTGACCCAAACCAATTTGTCAAACTAGAGTTTCATCTTTTCTGAAACCCTAGTACTGCCGCCGCACCTAGCTGGCCTTCAGCCACCTTTGACTAGCGCCGCACCTGCCCACTGCCACGGTCACGTCGCCGCCCCACTTGCGCCGTCACTTGCAAGACACACAAACAACAAAAACACAAGAGAAATAGCAAAAATAACATGTAATTTAGGCCATAAAAGCCGAGTATCTCCACCAAAAAGGGGGTTTTTTTGTGTTTTTGGAACATTTTCACAAAAATAAAAAGCAAAAAAATTTAAAGGTGATTTCTAGTGTTCTATTTCTTTCGGTTTTTTTTAGATGTTTTAACTTTTTTTTTGTTTATTTATTCGCATATATATATGACATAAAGAAAAAAAGGGAAACTCACCGGGACAAGGCTTTGAACGCCCGTTCTGGCGCTTCGTCGGCCGTCAGATACGGTGGTGGTGTGACGAGTAGAGAGGCGACGCGATAGGGGCCTTAGAACCCCAAAGGCAGGATGTTGAGAGGAAAAAGGGAGGGGTTCTGAATTTTTTTTAAAAAAATGGTGGCTGTATAGATTTTTTAAAAAAAAATTCACTTAAATACCCTAAATGAAACAGCGCCGTTTTGCCATTAGGGTCAGGTGCCAAAACGATGCCATTTTGGCCCTGACCAGCGCGGTGACCCGACCCTAGGGGGAGGATCCGCGTGTTTTCTTAAAGGGAGATATTTGCACGCGCAGTCCCTCCGACTTTGCAACGCATTGCAATTTGGCCATTTTTTCGTTATTTTCTTTTATTTTAAATTAGCTGCATAATTTTACTTTTGTTTCATTTTAATCCGTTGCAACGCTGTGTTTTAGGGCTTTGGTTTATTTACCATTTTGGTCCCCCTCTTTCGGCGTTTGTAGCAATTTAATCCTTTTCGTTTTTTTATTTCGAATTCGCCCATTATTTTCGTTTTTATTTCGATTTAGTCAGTTTTTTTAGCAATTTTATTATTTAGTTAATTATTTTAATGTTCTTATTATTGCCATCATTATTATTATTATTATTAGTTTTATTTTCCTTTATTTAGTCGTTACAATTATGTTAATACACTAACTAGTTTTTTTTTATTATTTTAGCTTTATTTTCATAATATATATGTATATATACATATGTATATTTTTATATATATGCGTACAAATATATGTTTTTATATTTTATAATATTTATACATACCTACATACATATCTATATATATTTCATTTTCATAAATATATGTATATATATATTCTTACATATTCTTTATACTTCTAAAATATATATCTTGTATATATTCTTTATATTTTGTGATTCATATATACCTACATATATAAACTTTTATATATTTGATGATGGTTCTATACATATACATGTATGTACCTATATACTTACATATATTTTCATGTATAATAGCTTCAAAAATGTGTACGTGCATATGTTTTTCATATTTTCATAATTTTATACATATATATGTGTATATATATATCTTTTACATTTTTCTAATTTTGTTAATTTTGTTCAGTTATTTATTTACATGTCTGTTATTATTGTTTTTCTTGCTTTAGTTCTTATCTGTTTCTTATATGTTATTGCGCCTGCACAATTGTATTTATATTAGTCTTATTATTTATTTATATTTTGTTTTGCTCGTGTTATTTTACTTACATTATCATCATTATCATTATTTTGCATCCATTTTTACTCGGATTTATCAAAAACGGAAAATTTCAAAATAAAAGCAATACTCGGTATTTGGGATCTTCGAGAGAATTGAATCCTAACGTATTGGGTTCCAATTTTCTTCGTTGGATCTAAATAATCGAGGGTGCTCTTTAAAACAAAAACATAAATAAAAAGCTCATTATCGAGAATTCAGTACATTGTGTCCTAACGCATTGGATATGACATGTTGTTTTCTCGAGACGAGAATTTTTCAAAATAAATGCAATATTCAATGTTTAATATTTTGAAAAATTGTGCCCTAACGTATTGGGTTTTCCAATTTTTCACGTGACTTAAACAATTGAATACCCTTTAAAATTTTATTGTGCAAGTTTTTAGACAAGCTCATTTCTGAAGAGGTAAAATATCGTGCCATAACGCATTGGGCGTAACGTTTTCTCTTTCTGAAATGAGAGGGTCTTAATGAGTAATTTGATTTATATAAGTTTTCTTTTAAAAGAAAAATTAAGGATCGTATTTTTAAAATTCTTCAAAGTTTTCAATTTTCGACATTAAGACATTAACTAATCAACTAGGTACCAATTTTTGGGCGTTACGAGGGTAATCCTTCCTCGTACGTAACCAACTCCCAAACCTGTTTTTCTGAATTTCATGGACCAAACTCGTTGTTTTAATAAAATTAAATCGTTTATTAAAAACAACCACTTTTCAAGGTGATCCGATCACACCTTATCAGAAAGGATTGGTGGCGACTCCCGTTTTTGTTTTCATTTTCAAAATCCAAGTCGACCCCGTTTTATCAAAAAATGGTGCCAACAGCTTGGCGACTCCACTAGGGACCCAAAATAAGTGAATCGAGCCAGGAGTTGATTACTTTTTGTCTTTTTGTTGAAAATTGAAAACTTGATTTAAATATACGATCCTTTCATTGCATTTCATTCGTCTTTATTACAATTTTCATCGTTGTGGTTTATAATTGATGTGTTGGTTTAAATTTTGGTATCTTTCTGCACATTGGATTGCATGACCGTGGGTCACACCCTTTTAAGTGGGAGTGAGAAGCTACTCCTTCGTGAGGTTTTCACCTCCGTGCAGGATAGTGGATCGCTTTCGGGATATATCTGTACCTATGTCTTCGTGAGATTCTCATCTCTGTGTAGCCATAGGGAAATGTATTCCCCTGAACCTAACTCGGTCCGTATGAGCCTATAATGGGTGCGGATCAAGGAATCTGCTGGTTTGGGTACCTTTGCTTTAGAACCAAACCACATATAGAAGACCTTAGGAGCCCACCCTAGGTAGAACCACTTCAAACCCCTAGTAGTTACCCGAATAGGTATTCTATCTTTCTTATTTTCTTTTGCTTTGTACTAACCGATTTTGTTTTGGTTAAGACTGCATTGCATTTTCATCCTAGAAAAGAGGTGTTGATTCAAATTTGATTGCTAAATAGAAAAGCTTGTCATGGAAAATGGGTCTTTTGATAAAGTGGGAAATAATACGGTTGTCCGAATATGTTCCGAGAAAACACAACAAGAGAAGGATGATGGTCTAATAGAGGACTACACAAATTTGTTTCGTTGTCTGAGGATTTAAGTTGATAAAGATTATTCGAGAGGCATCAATGTCCTGCCCTTTTTAAAGAAGCTACCGAGCATCACGAGGATGAGTGAGCAATGAGTCAGAACCCGGAACAAGCAAAAAGGAGCAAGTAGAGGCATCCATTAAAAATTCGTGAGATTTATTTTAACATCCGGATGAAGAAAAGGATCGTTGTTTTCGCTTAGAATATGAGGGCAATGCCGAATATATATCCATTTTATGTAAAGAGATTTGCTTTCTAGAAAAGTTATTCTAATAGAATTGAATCAGAATCAATGCCTCTCTTCTTTTACATTCATGCATTTGCATTACATAACATCATATGCATTAAGAACCATTAAAAGAACCTAATTGAGTAAAATTATTTCAGCTAATCTGGAAAACCAACACCCTTACGATGCCTGAACAAGAAATTAAAGGGATGGACCAAAGGGTGGAGAGATTAGAGCAAAGGCAAATACAGATATTAGAGCAATTGACCAAATTTCAACAAGAGATGAAGGATCAGATGCTATAATTCAAAAGAGATCTGATGAGCCAGTTAACCCAGTTATTGGATAGAGGGTTAGAAAAAGGAAAAAAACCCAGTGGTCCACTTTGAAGAAGATAATGAAGACCATGCTTATTTTTTAGGCTCTACACCAACAATCACCCAGGCACGACCAGATGGATATCCACAAAAGATGTCTGTTAACATCAGACCTCAATACCAGATCGGTACCTCGACACCAATGAATTACCCGACAGACTCAAGTTTCAGCCTGGGGGATAATCTAACCAATCCTGTGGTCCTTGACAATCTAGCAGAAACAAAACAGGCGAGAGTGGAGTTTTCAAAATAATTTGAAGATTGTTACAAATGGAAAGGGCGAAAGTCGAACTCCCAAATCAATACTTCAAAGACCCCAAGAAAGAGGAAAAATGAGGTGAATGCTGCGAGTAGGTATAACGAGGGTTATTCAAAGCCAATTACAGCAAGCCAACCAAGGACGGTTGCTTCTAGCCGTCAGATCCCCCTAAGACAAGAATCTGGCACAAGACAAAACACTGAGAAGCTTTAGTTCACGCCAATTTCAATGTCGTATAAAGAGCTATATCAAAGCTTATTCGATGCTCACATTGTTGCCCCTTTCTACTCAAAACCCCCACGACCTCCATACCCCAAATGGTACGACGTGAATGCACAATGTGATTGTTATGCGGGAATTACGAGACATTCCATAGAAGATTGCATTGCCTTTAAAAAAGTGGTTGAAAAGCTTGTCAGTATGGGCGTTGTCAAATTTTATGATTCACCTAGTGCAGAAAATTCGCTACCCAATCACATTGATAATGGGGTGAATGAGATCAATGGAGAAGTGTTGGGAAACGTTTATAGACGCAATTGAAAAGGAACCTTGTTAGATATCCGCCCTTCTAACCCTGGAAGTGTTCTAAATAATTAGACTACAGAAGAGACCCCTGTAGTATTTAGAGCTTACTTAGAGTAATATTCAGAACACACTTGTTGCTTTTAGCTTAGAGACAATAAGAACTCTTTTGTGAAATAGGCTCATATCTGAATGTCATTATGAAATGCATCTTTGCGGTCATTTTTGAGCCAATATTATTTCATTCTTTATGAATAATTATTTTTTTATTCATTCTTTCTTCCAAATCATTCTTTCATTCATTCATAATCATACTGAACAAATAATTACTCATAAGTTTATATATTCTTTATACATTCTTTTGTACCTATAATAGGTCCCTAGATATCAATGACATAAGTGACGCTGCTACAGACTCAAAATCTCTTTTTGAGCGAGACATGTGTTTAGAAGGATCTCATGACTTTGAAGATGACATAGATTATAGCCTATTTTCGGACTTGTTAAGGACGGTAGAACAAGTTGAGAAACAGATCCTGCCTTACAAGGAATCAAGTGGAAATTGTGACCTTAGGAGAAGAGAAAGAGGTGAAGATTGGAGCCTGTATCATCACAGAAATAAAGCAAGATATTATTGAGTTACTTCAAGAATTTAAAGATGTTGTCGCATGATTGTACCAAAATATGCCTGAGCTACTAAGATGTGTGGACGCTGTTGAGGCTAAGAAAATCTTAGAAGAGGTCTATAAGGGTGTCTGAGGAACACATGCTAATGGTTTTACAATGATTCGGGTACTGCTAGTCCACCATGAAAGGGGATTGCATCAGTTGTGCCAAGAAATGTCATAAGTGCCAAATTTATGGAGACAAGATTCTTGTGCCTCCTTCATCCCTTCATGTTATGACTTTTTTATAGACTTTCTCTATGTGGGGCACAGATGTCAGTGGGTCGATCTCGCCAAAAGCTTCTGACGGTCAGTGATTCATCTTTGTGGTCGTCGATTACTTTACTAAGTGGGTGGAAGCTGCTTCATATGCCAATGTCATGAAGTCGATAGTCATCAAATTCTTGGAATGCCAAAAAAGATCATATCTGACAAGGAACTAAATCTGAACAACAGCACGTATCAGAAGTTTGCAGTCTGTTCAAGATTAACACCATATTGCCGCAAAACGAATAGCGCTGTAAAAAAAACCTATTGGGGAAATGTATTTTTCTTGGGCTTATCGCAGTTTTGCCCATTGAAGTCGAGGTTCCTTCTCTCTGAGTTTTTTTAGATCCAATCCCGATTGAAGAGAAAGTTTTAAAGTTATCCGTCATGATCAAATGTGCTAAAAAAATGATGTAAGCTCACCAAAGAAGGTTCGCCCTAGAGAATTCCAATGAGAGAGACCTAGTATTGAAGAAGATCATTCCCATACAAAAAGAACTTTACGCCAAGCTGGGAAAGATCTTATGTGGAAGGCCTTATTTGGAAAAGCATCGATCTTGATTAGAAGGGGTAATAAGGACATGCTTAATCCTATGAGTTCAGATTCAATCAAAAAAATAAAAAAACAAGAAAAAAAAAGAAAAAGAAGAAGAAAAGAAAAAGAAAAAGGAAAGGCCAAAGTGAAAACCCACAAAGGGCGCCTTGGGACCAAAGGGGATTTGAGTTGAAAACGTGAAAAGGGCGGCTCAAATTTTGATAAGAATAGGACATGAGGTGATCAGAGCAGCTCAAATTTTGATCAGATTGGGGGCATGTGGTGATCTTGCTATACCTGAATCAACAGGAAAGGGTAGACGACATCTTAGGGCATCGGCAAAGTACTGTAGATCTCCTAAACACATGTTAAACTCAGAATGGTCTTCAGAAAGTTTGTACAAAGAAGTTCAAGTTATTCATACTATTTGGGGCACTAGTCTTTATATCAAACACATGTCAAACACATATTTGGGGCACTAGTCTTCATACTATTTATATTGAATTTGTTATTCTTGGAATACTTTATTCTTTTTCAAGATATGTCTTCCCAATCCATTCCTCTTTTATTTTTACTATCCTTAATAATTTATCCATTTTGAGTCATGCTCCCAAATCAATCCTATTTTATCGATCGTTATGATCTTTTGCAAGAATTGCATTGGAATAATGATTAATGGACTAATAATACTTTCACAACGGAAGTTTTGCATATTACTCTAGAAGTTTCTAAATAATATAGGAACCTGAAACATGACTATTGTTTAGAAAACACCACGTTTAAAGGTTGAAATATCTAAGAAGGAAAAGTCTAAGACTATCCATTCGAATTTTGTTGTCCAAACATTGGTTGAACAAAAATGACAAGATGTCGTGTTGGTGACAAAGCTTCAATGAACAAGGAAGTAATGATCACCAAGTAATAAGAAGAGGCTTCTCGAAAGAGAAAGTTCTACAATTGTGCATAAACATTTTGTACGACACCCTGAGAATGGTGTAGGAGACCAAAGAGATTCAGATCTTGTATCCCTAAATTGCAGTGGGAGAGGATTGAGAAAGAGCCAGATCTTATACTCAGTGAAAGGAATATGGTTCAAATTTTATGTCCCTAGAGATTACAATGGATTGAACTTTGAAAATTACAGTGGATCGGACATTAAAGATTACAATGGGGGCAAGCCGACTAAGTAGGATATGAGCATTACCAACGGGACAAGATATCATTCTGACATGTTGGCAATAAAGCCTTTTTGAACAATGAGCAATAACAACTCAAACGTTGAGGGATCATTCTCATGACATTTCTGCATTCATAAAAATATCATTTATACACATCTAGTTAGGAGCATTTGATCCATCCTGATCATGTCATCCTAATCACTAAGACATATTAGGTTCATAAAATAAATTATACAAGACATGTTCCCCAAAGAACATATCAGAGAAAATAACAGATCTTGTCTTCCTGTATTGGCAATGAAGTAGATCAAAGATAGAGGTCTTATCTTCCTGTATTGGTAGCGAAGTAGACTGAAGATAGCAGATCTTGTCTTCCTGTATTGGCAGCGAAGTAGATCGAAGATAGCAGGTCTTGTCTTCCTGTATTGGCAGCAAAGTAGATTGAAGATAACAGGTCTTGTCTTCCTGTATTGGCAGCGAAGAAGACTGAAGATAGCAGGTCTTGTCTTCCTGTATTGGCAGCGAAGTAGACTGAAGATAGCAGGTCTTGTCTTCCTATATTGGCAGTGAAGTAGATCAAAGATAGCAGGTCTTGTCTTCCTATATTGGCAGCGAAGTAGACTGAAGATAGCAGATCTTGTCTTACTATATTGGCAACGAAGTAGATCGAAGATAGCATGTCTTGTCTTCCTGTATTGTCAACGAAGTTGATTGAAGATAGCAGATCTTGTCTTTCTGTATTGCCAGCGAAGTAGATCGAATATAGCAGGTCTTGTCTTCCTGTATTAGCAACGAGTAGACTGAAGATAGCAAATCTTGTCTTCCTGTATTGGCAGCGAAGTAGATCAAAGATAGCAGGTTTTGTCTTCCTATATTGGCAGCAAAGTAGACTAAAGATAGCAGGTCTTGTCTTCCTGTATTGGCAGCAAAGTAGACTGAAGATAACATATCTTGTCTTCCTGTACTGAAGTGAAGCACGTCGAAAACACTAGTCCTATCTCTCTGAAATTGCAGTGGAGCGGATTAAAATGATGGATCTTATCTCTTTAAAGTTGTAGTAGAGTAGATCATATCAAACATTATCCCCTTGAAGTTGCAGTGGAGCAGGTTGAAATTGCAAACCTTATCTCGCTGAAGTTGCAGTGGAGTAGGTTAAAGACACCAATCTTATCTCCCTGAAGTTACAGCAGAGCAGATTGAAGCTATTAATCCTATCTCCCTGAAGTTGCAGTGGAGCAGATTAAAATAATGAATGTTATACCTCTGAAGTTGCAGTAGGTTGGATTAAGTCTACCATAACAAGTCTTATCTCCCCGAAGTTGCAGTGGAGCAGACTGAAGATAACGAATCTTATTTCCCTGAAGTTGTAGTGGAACAGATTAAAGTTATAAGTTACTGATCTTATCTCTCTAAAGTTGTAGTAAAGCAGATCATATCAAACCTTATCCCCCTTAAGTTGCAGTGGGGCAAGTTGAAATTGCAAACCTTATCTCCTTAAAGTTGCAGTGGAACAGGTTGAAGATACAAGTCTTATCTCTCTGAAGTTGTAGAGTAGTAGACTAAAACTATAAATCTCATCCCCCTGAAGTTGCTGCGAAGAAGATTGAAGCTACAAGTCAGATCTTTCTGAAGTGCAGTGAAGTGGATTGAAGCTAAAAGCCGTATCTCTTTGATGTGCAGTGGAGTAGATTGAAGCAACAGGACGCATTGGATTGGAAGGAGGCTGCTTAAAGAAGGGAAGTATCAAAAAAAGTCAAGACTTGGCAAGACCGGACAAAATTGGACTGTCTTGGTCTTTGCTCTGTTCTCGTTACACGACAATGAGCAAAAAGGGGCAGCTGTACAAGCCCAATTTTGCCCTGCCCAAAAACAAACCCAAAAACAAGCCCAAACAGCCCACTAGACCCAAATACCCATTACAACCTGAGCCTAAGTACCCAAACCCCAAATCTGACCCAAACCAATTTGTCAAACTAGGGTTTCAGCTTTTCTAAAACCCTAGTACTGCCGCCGCACCTAGCTGGCCTTCAGCCGCCTATGACCAGCGCCGCACCTACCCACCACCACGGTCATGTCACCGCCCCACTTGCGCCGTCACCTGCAAGACACGCAAACAATAGAAACGCAAGAGAAATAGCAAAAATAGCATGTAATTTAGGCTATAAAAGCCGAGTATCTCCACCAAAAAGGGGGTTTTTTTGGTGTTTTTGGAACATTTTCACAGAAATAAAAAACAAAAAAATTTAAAGGCGATTTTTGGTGTTCTATTTCTTTCGGTTTTTTTAGATGTTTTAACTTTTTTTGTTTATTTATTCGCATATATATATGACATAAAGAAAAAAAGGGAAACTCACCGGGACAAGGCTTTGAACGCCCGTTCTGGCACTTCGTCGGCCGTCAGATACGGTGGCGGTGAGGAGAGCAGAGAGGCAGCACGATAGGGGCCTTAGAACCCCAAAGGCAAGATGTTGAGATGAAAAGGGGAGGGGTTCTGATTTTTTTTTAAAAAAAAATAGTGGCTGTATAGATTTTTCAAAAAAAAATTCACTTAAATACCCTAAACGAAACGACACCGTCTTGCCATTAGGGTCAGGTGCCAAAATGACGCCCTTTTGGCCCTGACCCGCGCGGTGACCCTACCTTAGGGGAGGATCCGCGTGTTTTCTTAAAGGGGGATATTTGCGCGCGCAGTCCCTCCGACTTTGCAATGCATTGCAATTTGACCCTTTCTTCGTTATTTTCTTTTATTTTAAATTAGCTGCATAATTTTACTTTTGTTTCATTTTAGTCCATTGCAGCGCTGCGTTTTGGGCCTTTGGTTTATTTACCATTTTGGTCCCCCCTCTTTCGGCGCGTGTAGCAATTTAATCCTTTTCGTTTTTTATTTCGAATTCGCCCATTATTTTCGTTTTTATTTTGATTTAGTCCTTTTTTTAGCAATTTTATTATTTAGTTAATTATTTTAATGTTATTATCATTGCCATTATTATTATTGTTATTATTATTATTAGTTTTATTTTAATTATTTAATCATTACAATTATGTTAATACACTAACTAGTTTTTTATTATTTTAGCTTTATTTTCATAATATATATGTATATATACATATGTATATTTTTATATATATGCGTACACATATATGTTTTTATATTTTATAATATTTATACATACCTACATACATATCTATATATATTTCATTTTGATAAATGTATATATATATATTCTTACATATTCTTTATACTTCTAAAATATATATCTTGTATATATTCTTTATATTTTGTGATTCATATATACCTACATATATATACTTTTATATATTTGATGATGGTTCTATACGTATACATGTATGTGCATATATACTTACATATATTTTCATGTATAATAGCTTCCAAAATGTGTACGTGCATATGTTTTTCATATTTTCATAATTTTATACATATATATGTATATATATATCTTTTATATTTTTTTATAATTTTGTTAATTTTGTTCAGTTATTTATTTACATGTCTATTATTATTATTTATCTTGCTTTAGTTTTTATCTGTTTCTTATTTGTTATTGCGCCTGCACGATTGTATTTATATTAGTCTTATTATTTATTTATATTTTGTTTTTCTCGTGATATTTTACTTACATTATCATCATTATCATTATTTTGCATCCATTTTTACTCGGATTTATCAAAAACGGAAAATTTCAAAATAAAAGCAATACTCGGTATTTGGGATCTTCGAGAGAATTGAACCCTAACGTATTGGGTTCCAATTTTCTTCGTTGGATCTAAATAATCGAGGGTGCTCTTTAAAACAAAAACATAAATAAAAAGCTCATTATCGAGAATTCAATACGTTGTGTCCTAACGCATTGGATATGACAAGTTGTTTTCTCGAGTCGAGGATTTTTCAAAATAAATGCAATATTCAATGTTTAATATTTTGAAAAATTGTGCCCTATCGTATTGGGTTGCAATTTTTCGCGTGACTTAAACAATTGAATACCCTTTAAAATTTTATTGTGCAAGTTTTTAGACAAGCTCATTTCTGAAGAGGTAAAATATCGTGCCCTAACACATTGGGCGAGACGTTTTCTCTTTCTAAAATGAGAGGTCTTAACGAGTAACTTGATTTATATAAGTTTTCTTTTAAAAAAATTAAGAATCGTATTTTTAAAATTCTTCAAAGTTTTCAATTTTCGACATTAAGACATTAACTAATCAACTAGGTACCAATTTTTGGGCGTTACGAGGGTGCTAATCCTTCCTCGTACGTAACCGACTCCCGAACCCGTTTTTCTGAATTTCATGGACCAAACTCGTTGTTTTAATAAAATTAAATCGTTTATTAAAAACAACCAACTTTCAAGGTTATCCGATCACACCTTATCAAAAAGGATTGGTGGCGACTCCCGTTTTCGTTTTTGTTTTCAAAATCTAAGTCGACCCCGTTTTATCAAAAAATGGTGCCAACAATTATTATTTAATTGGATAAAACTATTTAATTGCAATTTTGAAATTAAAAGTGAAGATTTCTCAAAACTAGATGGATGTTATGCAAACGAGATGAATGAAGATTATAATTTAGGGTTGCCAATGTGACCGTAAAATCTATTCCATCTCAAGACTACATATTTCCTAATCTATTAGATGGATGTTATTCTACTTACCTATCAGATTTCCTACACAAAGATTAACTTTGTAATTTCACGATATTTATAAGAATAAAAGGCTTTTTATTGGATATAAAAATTATTCCATAAACTTTGCTCTTATAAAGTAAAATTGTTTGGAGATCTTTAATATGTACGTTTAAAATTTTAAACCAAAAATGATTTACTTGAATTTTACGGTTCTAATTTTGTAAATTTATTTTTATTTTCATAGTAAAGGCAACTTTGACCAGAGTCAACAAATTTTTATTATTATTACTTATACTAAAAGGTGAGAATATATGGAAATCTTCTATATTTCTGATTATTATGTGATTTAGAATACACCAACCAAATTCCCAATGGAAATTGATGATATTTTTTAAAACTTATGGAAATATATATTATTCTGCTTTAATTAAGGCAACAATATAATGATATATAGTGTACGAAATGGCTAAAATTGCTGCAAACTTTTGACTCGCGGTAGAAGAAACATGCTTACTTAGTTACATTCAAAAACACTTATAAACTTTGCTTTATATAATATATATGAAATAAACAAAGTTTTGGACTGAAATGATAGAGGTATTAGATTAATTCAAAATTTTAAATGCAAGGCAACTATAATTATATTGTTAAATTCAATGGTTAGATTGTTAAATTCAGGATTGCCAATGTAATTATTTGAGAATGGTCCACACAAAGCTTAATTTGATCTATCTGAATATTACAAAGTTTCTATTACTTGTTGGCATTCTTTTCAATTCATGTTTCCAACATGGGCCCATCGAAGCAACTGCGACTTAGCCGTGCAGAACAAGTAAGAGATGAGAACCAAAGGCATGTCTTCAAAACTAGAAATTTAGATTTTATAGAAAAAAAGGTCTTTCCATCTTGGTATATATTTTGTTAGACATTACAATCATATCACGATCAAACATGTTGCAATCATGAGACTCTAAATCAAACCATGTCACTCACTCTCTTCAGCTGGTCCCCAGTACTTGTCTTTGTTGTTTTGATGCCTTACAATTGGTATTTGGACTTTTAAACCAATGAAACATCAACAAAGTTCTCCCCATTTAGAGGGGTACTGACTTAGTAGTACTTGGGATGATAGGGGAAAAGCATGACCCTCGAAACCTCTTCGCAACCAAATCAACTGATCTGTTTTTATTTCTAGTTGTAATTTAATCGATATTACTGCCACTTTGAATTTGATAACAATGAGTCTCGCAGACACCATCCAAGTCCAGCCCCACTCTAGGACAATAACTTCCATGGATATTTACCCATTGAGTAATTTAATTTGCCAACAAATTTTGATCTCACTAAACATCGAAGCTTGTTTACGAACACCATCAAACTCACTTGTTTTATCCCATCAACTTTGAGCAATTTGTCAAAAACTAGAATCAAACAATCTCAAAGGATACATTCCTACAACATTTGTAATCTATACACTCAAAAAGATAAGATATTAATTATTTAGTTGAGTATAAAATCACAAACAACTCTAAATTTAGCTTATGTAAGACAACATGCTACTTTCTTAATCAAATATAAGATTTTGCTAAATTTAGCTTACGTAATTTATGAAATGAAACTTACAATTACTATAAATTTACAAAGTACTTTTAATTTTTAATTTAAAATTTGAGTTGAGATTTTTTGTATTAATTAAAAATAAAAAAATTTAAAATTAAACTCACTAATTATTCAATTTGTCATTGGAATATAAAATGAGATCACACGATTTGAACTTGCATCAAATAAGTATTTGATAATAGTTTTAATAATATTTAAAAAATTTTCTACATCTTAAATTTTTTCCCTATAACATGGTTGGACCCACAAGATTGTACGTATTTCTTACTCAAATTATGAGTCAATGGTCCCTAGAATCAAAAGTATTTAAAGAATATTGAACTAACATTAGAAAAGTATTAAATTCGGTTGTTTCTCTCCTTATGATGCGCCTTACACCCATATCCAACCTTATGGCAAGACCAAGCTTCCTCCCTCCGTTTATGTTTGGGCTGCTATTCGCAACCTTTGGGGTTATTTTGTCTGCAAAATATTCTAGCATCACCGTTGATCAATCTGCTCTTTTAGCACTAAAATCTCATATAACTCATGATCCTCACAATTTCTTGGCAACCAATTGGTCTACTTCTACCTCCGTTTGTAGCTGGATTGGTGTCACATGTGGATCTAGACACCATAGAGTCACTGCACTGAATTTGTCAAGCATGGATCTCACAGGCACTATTTCTTCTCAATTGGGAAATCTATCTTTCCTTGCTTCGCTTGACATTCATCAAAATAGTTTCCATGGTACTTTACCCATTGAGTTAACTAATTTGCGTCGGATGAAATATTTGGACTTTGGTAACAATAGCTTCAATGGAGAAATCCCATCATGGTTTGGTTGCTTCAGTAAACTTCAAAGATTGTCTCTGTACCTTAACAACTTCGTTGGTGTTATCCCATCTACTCTAGGCAATTTGTCAAAACTAGAAAGGTTGGGCTTGGGTGGGAATCAAATTTCCGGTAGAATTCCAAATAGTTTATTCAAGTGCAAAGAGCTGAAGTTTTTATCATTGGGTTACAACTCCTTGGATGGAAGTATACCTACAGAAATTGGAAATTTGACTTTGCTCGAGACTTTGGCTCTTAGTAACAACCATTTCAAAGGTAAACAATTCTTGGTTATTGTTTCATTCATTTTTATCCAATTTCCATCAACAATTGTTTTAAGTAATGAAACGGGACTTTAAACAATAACCCTTTTATTTTGGCCGAGAAAAAATACTTAAAGAAACTTCTCTAAGTGGCATATCTTGCTTTTATAATATATTCTTAAAAATAATAGAGACTGTTTTTCTAAGGCAAGTTAATTCCAAATATGTTGAAAACAAAACACTTAGTCATAAACAATCAGTTATTACAAGTATTTTATTAAAACTCCTAATTTACTAAAAGTAGATTTATTTGGTGATAAGAAAAGAGTTAAATTTTACATTAAATTAATTTAAGGTTTGATTTGTAATTAGGACCTACTTTATACCCTTTTGAATCACACAAGACTTGTAATTACCTATTTTTTCTATCCTTATTATTTATGTGTTGATATTCTTGAATAGGAAAGAAATAGAGTACATGATTTCTCTTAACTAACTTTGATTACAGAGTACATAGTTGATATTATATGTTTCAGACTTATACCTACCCGCATTGAGTTTTAACGATTTTAAGATCTGTTAGTAAATTTTAATGATTTTAAGTGAAATTTCATCTGTTATTGGAAACCTTATTTCTCTCGTGATCATCATTCTTTTTTATAACAACTTAACAGATATAATATCATCTTTATTTTCCTTTTTGTTGGTACTTGTTAAGAAATGGCTTAAAATTGGTAGTGGATTGTTGTTGTTGGTAGTGGGTTGTTGGTGGTAGTGGATTAGTGGATGGTTGTTGGTGTCCATTTTCAACCACAAATCTTTGCCAAAGTTTTGGACAATTATGTCCTTGAACTCTCTTATAAATAGAGAGGTTCATTAGCCATATTCATCATCCCAAACCAAGAGAGAGCAAAGCTTGTTCTTTGAAAGCTAGGATTTTAGCTTTCGGGTTTTCTATAGGGGTTGAGAGTTGTGAGGTTCTCGGGTTGTGTCTTGAGTGTAAAACACTTGTAATCTTCATCTTGTTATAGTGAAATTTCTTTTCGCCTCTGCCCGTGGACGTAGGCATTAAAGCCGAACCACGTAAATCCTTGTGTTCACTTTATTTTTCGTTCCGGTCAATTTACTTGTAGTCATATCGGAGTTCTCGAATCGATCCTTTCCGCAACAAATTGGTATCAGAGCGTAGTTGAAGGAGTGATAATATTTTCTGAATTGCCCTGTGACTGCAGCTTTGTCTGATCTTTCACATCAGGAAGAAAATATTATCATTCATTCAAAGGTTCCAAATTATGGCTACAAGTGTTTCATCGACTAAGTATGATGTCGAGAAATTTACCGGGAAAAATAGTTTCAGTTTATGGCGCATCAAGATGCGGGCAGTGCTGGTTCAACAAGGATTGCTAAAAGCATTGTCTGGTAAAGATAAATTACCAAGCACGCTTTCGGAAGAGCAAAAGGATGACATGCTAGAAAGAGCACATAGTGCTATTCTGCTATGTCTAGGAGATGAAGTGCTACGAGAAGTAGCGGATGAGAAAACCGCGTCCGGTTTGTGGCTCCGGTTAGAGAGCAAGTACATGACGAAGTCATTGACGAACCGGCTCTACCTCAAGCAAAGACTCTATGCCCTGAAGATGGAGGAAGGTACACCTGTTTCCCAGCACCTGGATAAATTCAATTCCATTATCATGGATTTGAATAATATCGATAACAAAATCGATGATGAGGACCAAGCAATAATTGTTTTGTGTTCTTTGCCTCCCTCGTATGAGAATTTTGTTGATACAATGATGTACGGTCGTGATGACCTGACTCTAGAGGAGGTGAAAAATGCCTTAAGTTCCAGTGAGTTGAGGAAGAAAATCACTGGTAAGGTGGTCGAAAACAATGAAGGCGAAGGCTTGGTTGCTCGAGGAAGATCCAAGGCAAAGGGTGGAAGTTCAAGTAAAAGCCATCCTAGATCGCAGTCCAAGAAGAGAATACAGTGCTACTACTGTAAGAAGTACGGGCACATGAAGGTAGATTGTCCGAAAAGGAAGGAGAAATCAGAATCACAGGAGCAACAAAATGATCGTGCGAATGTAGCTGATGCAGATTCTTCAAGTGATGCCGAGATCGTTCTTGCAGTATCCGACTCTTACGCTGGTGGGAGATGGATTCTTGATACGGGAGCTACATTTCATATAAGTACTTCGAAAGATGCATTCTCAACATACGAGAAGCATTCTGGTTCAGTACTAATGGGAAATGACCACGCATGTCAAGTCATGGGGATTGGCACAGTTCGTATAAAGATGTTTGACGGTATTGTTAGAACTCTAACTGATGTTCGGCACATTCCAGAAATGAAGAAAAATTTGATCTCTTTGAGTACGTTGGACAAGAAAGGCTTTCGGTACTCTGCTGAAGGTGGAGTTCTCAAGGTATTCTCGGGTGCTTTGACTGTGATACGTGGTAATTTGGAGCGGGGCCTTTACTTCCTCGATGGTTCCTCGGTTACAGGTGTTGCGGGAGTGTCATCATCAGATGATCTAGATTCTGACACCACGAAGTTATGGCATATGCGGCTCGGGCATATGAGCGAGAGAGGCTTATCGGTGCTAAGCAAACGAGGATTATTGTCTGGGCAGTGTACAGGAAAGTTGAATTTCTGTGAGCACTGCGTCTTCGGTAAGCAGACTCGGGTAAAGTTCAGCACTGGGATTCACAAGACAAAAGGCACAGTGGATTACTTCCATTCTGACCTTTGGGGGCCTTCTCCGACAATTTCTAAAGGTGGTTACAGATATCTGCTTACCTTTATCGATGATTACTCGAGAAAGGTTTGGGTGTATTTTCTGAAGAGCAAGTATGAGGTTCTCATCAACTTCAAGCAATTTAAAGCTTTGATCGAAAATCAAACAGGAAAGAAGATCAAGCGATTCCGGACGGATAATGGCTTGGAGTTTTGCTCAGGTGAATTCAATGAGTTCTGCAAAATGAAGGAATAGTGAGACACCGCACTGTTCGTCGAACACCACAACAAAATGGAGTTGCAGAACGCATGAATAGAACTCTCTTGGAGCGAGCTCGTTGCATGCGATCAAATGCTGGGCTCGGTGAAGAATTTTGGGCTGAAGCTGTTAATACTGCTTGTTATTTGGTTAACAAATCTCCGTCAACAGCTATTGAGCTGAAGACTCCTGAGGAAGTATGGTCTGGTTCTCCTGCTGATTACTCTGGTTTAAGAGTGTTTGGCTGCCCTGCGTATGCTCATGTAAATGAGGGAAAACTCAAACCGAGGGCGAAGAAATGCATATTTCTTGGATACGGCCAAGGGGTGAAAGGATACAGGTTGTGGTGTCCTGATCCGGTTTCGTCCAAGTTCATCATCAGCAGAGATGTGACTTTTGATGAGTCATCCATGCTTCGATCCACCACAAATTCCCGGGAAAAGGAGGAGTCAGATAGAATGGGAGATCACGGTGTTGAGAAGCAGGTGGAGTGTCAGGTGGACGCTCCAATTCCTACGGAAGGTACTTCAGTCCAGGATGATCAAGTTGAGGTGCAAGATTCCGATGAAGATGAGTCACCTCAAGAAAAACCATATAGCATTGCCACTGGAAGAACGAAGAGACAAATCAAACCAAATCCGCGTTACGCTAATCTGGTGTCTTTCGCGCTCAGTGTGGCGGAGTCCATTGGTATAGAACCTTCCAGTTATAATGAGGCTGTCACGTGTGATGAGTCGGCACAGTGGGCAATTGCTATGAGTGAGGAGATAGAATCTCTTCACAAGAACCATACTTGGGAGTTGGTTAAGCCGCCAAGTAACCAGAAGATAGTTGGTTGCAAATGGGTCTTCAAGAAAAAGGAAGGCATCCTAGGGGTTGAAGCAACTAGATTCAAGGCACGATTGGTTGCTAAAGGCTTCACTCAGAAAGAGGGGATTGACTACAATGAAGTTTTCTCCCCAGTCGTAAAGCATTCTTCCATTCGTGTATTACTTGCCATGGTGGCCAAGTCTGATCTAGAACTTGAGCAGCTTGACGTAAAAACGGCGTTCTTGCATGGTGAGCTCGAGGAAACAATCTACATGCGTCAACCAGAGGGTTTTACAGTTCCTGGTAAAGAAGACCATGTCTGTCTATTAAAGAAGTCTTTATATGGATTGAAACAATCCCCAAGGCAGTGGTACAAGCGGTTTGATAGCTTCATGATTCAGCATGGTTACACAAGATGTGACTATGATGCTTGTGTCTATCATCGGAAGCTCTCAGATGGTTCGCACATTTATTTGTTGCTGTATGTTGATGACATGTTAATTGCTTCCAAAAACATGTCGGAAATCAACAAGTTAAAGTCGCAGTTGAGTGGTGAGTTCGAGATGAAGGATCTGGGTGCTGCCAAGAAAATTTTGGGCATGGATATTCACAGAGATCGCAAGGCGGGCAAGCTTCGTGTGTCGCAGAAGAACTACATTGAAAAGGTTCTTCAACGCTTCGGCATGGATAAAGCGAAAACTGTGAGTACTCCGTTGGCACCACATTTCAAACTCTCTGCAGAGTTGTCACCACAATCTGATGAAGAAAAGCAGCAAATGTCTCACATTCCATACTCGAGTGCAGTTGGAAGCGTGATGTATGCAATGGTTTGCACTCGTCCAGACATTTCACATGCAGTTAGTGTGGTCAGCAGATACATGAGTTGTCCTGGCAAGGAACACTGGCAGGCCGTGAAATGGATTCTCATGTACTTGAGAGGTTCTGCAGATTTATGCTTGGTATATGATCAGAGTGACTGCACTAGCAGTGTCACGGGCTATGTGGACTCTGATTATGCTGGAGATCTGGACAAAAGAAGATCTCTGACGGGTTATGTTTTCACTTATTCTGGAGGAGCCATTAGTTGGAAAGCTGTGTTACAGTCTACCGTAGCCTTATCTACGACTGAGGCGGAATATATGGCGTTAGCAGAAGCAGTGAAAGAAGCATTGTGGATGAAAGGTCTAGTAAGCAGTTTGGGTTTACAACAGGATTTCACTGTTGTATTTTGCGATAGCCAGAGTGCCATACATCTGACTAAAAATCAGATGTTTCATGAACGGACCAAACACATTGATGTCAGATATCATTTTGTTCGGGAACATGTTACGCAAGGTGACATTGTTATCAGCAAGGTTGCTACCGAGAAGAATCCTGCAGATATGTTAACTAAGGTGATCCCTGCATATAAGTTCAAGCATTGCTTGGACTTGATAGGTATTCGGGATTGATTAGCGCCAGAGAGGCGTTTGGAAGAGGTGATCCAGTTCGAGGAATTCACTATGATGTTCAGCTTGGTAAATTTCAAGCCAAGGTGGAGATTTGTTAAGAAATGGCTTAAAATTGGTAGTGGATTGTTGTTGTTGGTAGTGGGTTGTTGGTGGTAGTGGATTAGTGGATGGTTGTTGGTGTCCATTTTCAACCACAAATCTTTGCCAAAGTTTTGGACAATTATGTCCTTGAACTCTCTTATAAATAGAGAGGTTCATTAGCCATATTCATCATCCCAAACCAAGAGAGAGCAAAGCTTGTTCTTTGAAAGCTAGGATTTTAGCTTTCGGGTTTTCTATAGGGGTTGAGAGTTGTGAGGTTCTCGGGTTGTGTCTTGAGTGTAAAACACTTGTAATCTTCATCTTGTTATAGTGAAATTTCTTTTCGCCTCTGCCCGTGGACGTAGGCATTAAAGCCGAACCACGTAAATCCTTGTGTTCACTTTATTTTTCGTTCCGGTCAATTTACTTGTAGTCATATCGGAGTTCTCGAATCGATCCTTTCCGCAACAGTACTGTTATAATACTTATAACAGAATCGTGCTATATATTACTAAATAACTTTACAATCTTTTAACTTTTTACTATAATACTTTTGGCTTAAAAACTATTAATTACACATTTAATCCTTTAAGTACTTTGAAATTAGAAAAGCATAAGAATAAGAAAAATATCATCAATTTGAATTGCAAATACTTAAATTTATTTATTTATTTGTTTATCATTCTTTTAATTTTTAAACACTTAAATTTAATATTTTTTTATATTTGTCTTATCTATTTATTTAGTCATTTATTCGTTATTTCTTTTTTTATTTATTTTTTATATATTTAAAATTTATATTTATTTTCATTTTATTTGTATATTTGTGGTCCCTTTCCCTCATTTATTTTGCGATATGAGTTTTAAACTTTGCTTGAGTTCCAATTTACTTTGTATTTCGATTAATTTTGCTTATTTATTTACTATATCATTTATTTAGTATTTAAAATTTATATATTTTATCTTTGTCTATATTATTCATTTGCACATATTATTCTATTTTATTCTTTGTTCTTGTCATTATTATTTATTCAATGTAATACCAAGATAATAACTACAACATGATTATCGTTTAATCGTTGTTTTGTTATCATCATAGAAATATTGATATTATTCATTAGCATAGCAATTGTTTTTGGTCTTTATCTTCTTATTCTCCTTTATTTACTTATTTATTCATTCGCTTATTTTCCGTTTAATGTCATCATATCATTTTTCCACCATTATTTTATTTCATTCTCACTAAATTATTGTATCATGTTTCATGTTCAAATATATCCATTCATTTTGCAAAGTTTAAATATATATTTAAAAAAATAAAAAATAAACAAATATAGAAAATAAAATAACTGTCGTTTTAAAAATACAATTAATTACACGTTTAATCCTTTAACTACTTTGAAATTAGACAACTATAAGAATATTGGTATAAGACATATATTTTTAGATGCTTTATTTTTTCTTTGACTAATTTATTTATTATTAGACAGCTTAAATTTATTAAACTCTTTCAAATAAAATATTTCTTAATATAAATAAGACTCAAATATTTAAATGCAAACATGGGTAATATGACATCCCTATGCATGAAACAACTTCTTATATAAGCAAAACCAAATGTCCTGCTTTACTAATATTCTTAAAAATAACAAACCTACTTACCTTAAAACTTCTTTTTATATTGCTCTACATTTTTATGTTTTTTTTTCTTTATATACTCTCATTTTTTGCTGTAAAAATAATAATTACTCATTTCATAATTTTAACCACTAGAATTTGATTTTGAATTGCCAAAAGTTTAGGTATGTTTAGGTATTTATTGGAACTCCACATCCTAAGTTCACCATCTACCTTATGGCAGAAATTAGCTTATTCGTCCCTTTTGATCCATCATTTTTCTTTGCTTCCCATATTTTTTCATCCATAACTTTATTTGTTCTTGCTTTAATTAATTGAAATGATAATTTCTTTTTGTTGGATGATTTTGAGATTTTGAGTGACATATTATGAGACCAATGTATCTAATCCTCTACAACTATGAATTTTGTGTTTAATGTTTGATATATTTTTTTTTGGATGTTTTAGTTTTTCCTTTTTATGATCGATGCGGTGTTTTTTTCTGGCACAAAGACAAATATTTTTTTATTGTTAATTTGAGTATTATAATTAAAATATTTTTGGGTTATCATAAGCACTATAAGACTAAACAAAACTTGCATATTTAAAAATAGGTAAATGAAACATACACTAATATGCTCAACAAATAAATTAATGGTCTGCTAGGAAAATATTTACAAATTTTGACCGATTTAATTATACGTTTCAGGTGAAATTCCTCTTGTTATTGGAAACTTAACTTCTCTTCGATTTCTTTATCTTAGCAATAACAAATTGACAGGTATAATTTCATGTTTCTTTTATTCTCTTTTTTTATTAAATTTATGCAATTTTTTAAGCAAATAAAATAAAAGTTACCTTAAAAGATTAAAACCTCATTTATACTATGTCTAAATGTAAGAAGTTATGAAGTAAATTAAGCAATCATTTCATCATAAAAAGGATTATATGGAACAATTACTCCACATTATGTTACTTCTATTCAAATTATCATACTTTTAAAAAATGTCAACTTTTTGTAGTAGTTCTAGCTCAACATATATATTATATATATAATCCTGAACTCGAAAACTAATAAAAATGATTATTAAAATATCTTTTTGAATTAAAAGATGTAATTTTATTAAATATTAAAATATAATATATATATAATTAAACTCTACTAATCATTCATTTTATACACTCATTCATGTGTATAGCAAAAATGTTTATGTATTAATAAAATAAGTAATATGTGGATTTTTTATATATATATGAAATTTAATATTTAATCATTTATATATATAAAAAATGTCTAGTAAGAGTAAATAAAACGAGATATGCAAAAATAAATATGTAATGAATGTATTGTTTGCCACTTTGCCTTCACCCTCCTTGCTTGTCTCTTTCTCTTGGAGACTATCACCGTCTTCCTCCCTCCGTTTATGTTTGGCTATAATAGCTAGGAATTTTTCAAGCTTTATTTGGTTATATTTTCATAATAATTCTTATTCAGGTTCCTTACATGTGTAAATCTTATATATCTTTTCACCAATAAAAAAATAGTTTCAAAACTAATCATCTCATTATAGGTCATCTACTATCTAGATGTTTGATAACATTTCTAAATTGCAATTATTAAGCTTCACACATAATCAAATTTTAGTAGAATTTCAAATAGCTTATTCAAGTGTAAAGAGTTGAAGTATTTATCGTTGCATAACAACTCTTTGGAGGGAATTATGCCTATAGAAATTGGAAACTTGACTCTGCCCCAATCTTTGTATTCTGGTTACAACAAGCTCATTATCATGTGAGTTCTTACTAGTTTCTTTACTGTTCAACTCCTTAGTCCCTTTTCACCTAGAGTATATCTGGGGTCTAGCGACATTTTTGGTTTCCTAGTAGTCTATAAGTGCAGATATATGAGTGTCTATATGTGCAGATATGTGTGTGTTTGCTGATTCCTTAGCAAAAAATTGTATCAATACGGCTCTTATCACTATTATAAATGTTTGGCTTAAAATGCACGTGTTTTTGATAATTTGTGGCGAGAGATAAATAGCATACAGTTTAGGGAAACATATTGTATGCAAACTAATAATATACAACAAAAGTTTCTAAGTTAGCTAGTCACTGCTAACTAATAAAAGCTTCTAATATATATATATATATTTGTTCAGCTTCGATGATGTATCCTATATTTGAGCAAAACTATTAAGCGTGAACTATTTTATTCCTTCTAATTGCCATCATCATTTCAACTATAAATTCGAGTATTATAATTAAAATATTTTTGGGTTGTCATAAGTACTATAAAACTAAACCAAACTTGCATATTTAAAAATAGGTAAATCAACATACACTAATATGCTCAACAAATAAATTAAGGGTTTGCTAGGAAAATATTTGCAAATTTTGACTGATTTAATTATACGTTTCAGGCGAAATTCCTCTTGTTATTGGAAACTTGACTTCTCTTCGAGAGCTTTACCTTTTCAATAACAAATTGACAGGTATAATTTCATGTTTCTTTTATTCTCCTTTTTGTTATTAAATTTATGCAATCTTTTTAAGTAAATAAAATCAAAGTTACCTTAAAAGATTAAAACCTTAAAGTCGTTATTATGCATTTAGAAAATGTAAGATGTTATGAAGTAAATTAAGCAATCATTTCATCATAAAAAGGATTATATGGAACAATTACTCCACATTAGCATATGTTACTTCTATTCAAATTATCATACTTTTAAAAATTGTCAACCTTTTGTAGTATTTCTAACTTGACATATATATTATATATATATAAACCTCAACTTGAAAACTAATAAAAATGATTGATTAACTTATTGGCCCCTTTTGATCCATCATTTTTGTTTGGTTCCCATATTTGTTCATCCATAACTTCATTTGTTCTTGCTTTAATTAAATCAAGTGATGATTTCTTCATTATGGGACCAATGTATCTAATCCTCCTCTACAACTATGAATTTTGTGTTTAGTGTTTTACATATATTTTCTTTTGGATGTTTTAGTTTTTCTTTTTTTATGATCTATGCAGTGTTTTTTTCTGGCACAAAGATAAATATTTTTTTATTGTTAATAAAAATTACCATTTATAAGTGAGACTTCTAATTTCACTAAAAGTATTTTATTAAGAAAAATTATTTGATAATAACAAAAATTTTAAATTTTATTTAAATTTTACATTAAATTAATTTATGTTCTGAATTATAATTTGGACCTATTTCTTACCCTTTTGGAAACAATGTGATTTTTTTAAAAAAATTTATTGAATTAACATCAATCTTGTAACTAAGCTATTTCTATCCGTTTGATTTTTTTATTAATTTTTGCTCGACCATAGTCCATAGTATGAGAGAAATAGATATATAAATTATTAATTATATGTTTTTTCATCAAATTTTCACCTAGTCATAAACAATCAGTTATTTCAAGTATTTTATTAAAACTTCTAATTTCTTACATTAAATTATTTTAAGATTTGATTTTTAATTTGGACCTACTTTATACCCTTTTGAATCACACACTACTTCTAATTAGCTATTTCTTCTACCTTTTAGATTTGCCTTATTAAACTCTTAAAATAATTAATAAAAATAATTATATATTTACTAGTTTAATTATATGTTTTGGGTGAAATTCCTCTTGTTATTGGAAACTTAACTTCTCTTCGAGTTCTAGATCTTAGCAATAACAAATTGACAGGTATAATTTCATGTTTCTTTTATTCTCTATTTTGTTATTAAATTTATGCAATATTTTTAAGTAATTAAAAATTAGTATAATCTATTTGAATTGCCAAAAGTTTAGGTATGTTTAGGTATTTATTGGAACTCCACATCCTAAGTTACCATTTACCTTATGGCAGAAATTAGCTTATTTGTCCCTTTTGATCCATAATTTTTCTTTGCTTCCCATATTTGTTCATCCATAACTTTATTTGTTCTTGATTTAATTAACTAAAGTGACATATTATGGGACCAATGTATCTAATCCTCCTCTACAACTATGAATTTTGTGTTTAGTGTTTGCTATTTTTTTTTGGATGTTTTAGTTTCTCCTTTTTATGGTCTATGCAGTGTTTTTTAAATTTATTTGATACTAATTAAAATTTTAAACTAATTTAAGGTTTGATTTCTAATTCGGACATACTTTACACCTTTTTTAATATATATATTTGTCCAGCTTCGATGATGTATCCTATATTTGAACAAAAATACTAAATAGTTAACATTTTTAAGTGAAATCCCATTAACTATTGGAAACTTGACCACTCTCGAAATTATTGATCTTTCTATTAACAACTTATCAGGTATAATTTCATATTTTTTTTTCTTTTTGTTGTTACATTTATGCAATCCTTATATATTATTAATTAGCTTTTGACTTCTCTTTGGGTGGAAGTATCCCTATGGAAATTGGAAATTTTACATTATAATCAAGGGATGTTGTGCCTACATCCTTGGAATGAAAATTTTAAAGATATTGAAGAATGATTAAAATTTATTAAATTCAATTATTCCTCTCCTTATGATTTGCCTTATACCCACATACAAAACTTTATGGTAGAAATTGGCTTCTTCATCTTGGCTTTTGATCCATCATTTTTCTTTGGGTTCACCCACACTTGTTGTTTGTTCTTGGCTTAAATTAATCAAAGTAATGATTTTCTTTGTGTTAAATGATTTTGAGATTTTGGGCAATATATTAATGGTCATTGTTGTTTGTTTTATATATTTCAAAACTTAGAGATTGGCTTATCAAGAAAGATGATGATGATGAGTATTAGTGAAGAAGAAGATAAACAATAAACACAATCTAAAGATGAGTCAAAGAATATAAGTAAGTATTTTTGAGAAAACAATCTAAAACTGTTTTCAGCCATAAGTTTAATATAAGAGAAACAAGGTACATGACTTCTCTCTCTAATTACAGAAAAAATAAAGTGCATGGGTTCTCATCTCTTTAGAATGTCCCACAAGCTGCTCTTTTTATTTCTTCTACCTCTACGAACTTGTGGTCCCTCTCATATAAATTTGCCAAACTCTGAGGCCTATTGTCAGTGAAATAATACTGCATATGCTCATTCTTTACACCCATGATTAAAGTATTAATGGCCCATTGATTTTTTAGGTTCTTAGTATTTAGTGTCATTACTTGGAAATGCTTTACATAATCCTACAAAGTTTCTTCCTCTCTTTACTTCACAGATATCAGACCCATATAAGTGCTAATAATTGTCCTATGTGCCCTGAATCGTCCCAAGAACATCTGATCCAACTGAGAGAAACTACAAATGAAACCCTGGTGAGGAGATAAGTATCAATCTTTCACACCCCCTTGAGTGTTTTCAAAAAAGCCTTGCACTTCACGAAATCAAAAGCTCCCAGCACATTCAAATAATTATTATACTGCATGGGATACACTCGCAGGTCCCTTCTTCCTTCAAACATATCCTTTGAAACCTTAAAAGTAGTTGGCAAGCTCTTGGTTCCACCTTAAGAGCCAGTGGATTATTGGAAAAAATGTGTCAATCAATATCTAGAGATTCAAGATGTAAAGCCCTTACATCTCTTTGAAAGCATCCATCTCACTCTGCCATGATTTTGCACGCATGCCAAAACCTTCTTCTCGCATGGTGGCATTGTTATGACAATCAAAATTATCAAACTGCAGCTTCCTTTTGAACTCCTCATTCTGATTTAACAACTCTTGCTAAAACATATATTGTTGTTCGAATCTAACGTTTTACAGGGTCATTTGTTTCTTCATTGTTGATACCATTTTTTGGATGAAAAACGGGGTCGACTTGGGTTTTGGAAAATGAAAACAAAAATGGGAGTCGCCACCGATCCTTTTTGATGAGGTGTGATCGATCACCTCGAAAAGTGATTATTTTTAATAAATGATTTGATTTTATTAAAACAACAAGTTTGGTCCACGAAATTCAGAAAAATGGGTTCGGGAGTCGGTTACGCACGAGGAAGGATTAGCACCCTCGATACGCCCAAAAATTGGTACATAATTGATTACTTAATGTCTTAATGTCGAAAAACTAAAAACTTCAAAGAAATTTAAAATACAATCCTAAAAAAACTTGAATGGCATGGATTAAAATTCAAAAGGATATTCAGCAATTTGGTTAAACGAGAAATCGAAACCCAGCACCTTAAGGCACGTTCCTCGAATTTCCAAACGCAAAACATTGCCTTATTTTAAAATTTTTAAGAGGATATTTAGCTATTTGGTTGAACGAGAAAAATCGACACCCAACACCTTAGGGCATGTTTTCTCGAATTTCCAAACGCTGAATATTGCCTCGATTAGAGATATTTTCCTTTTTGAAACATGATATTTATATGCACAATGGAATAATAAACATGATAATGTGAAAAAAAATGAACAAAAACGAATAATAAAATAAATCAATCATGCATATGCCATAGCAAATAAATAAATAAATAAATAAATTTTAGCATAAAAATGGACATATAAATAAATAAATACATGAACACTAAGTAAACAAGGATAATAAGGAATAAAATAAATAAAGCTATAAAGATATGAAAATATATGTAAGTATATATATGTAACTATCATAAAATATAAAAAGTATATATATAGGGGTATATATATATAGATTATAAAAATATGCATATATATACTATAAAATCAATGTATGAGCATATAAATATATAAGTAATTAAAATAATAATAATAATACTATAATAAGATTAATATATTTTAAATTTACATAATAAGTATAAACAATAATATGATAATAATAATGATAATAATAATATATTAGTTTTAATAAGAAAATAACTAAAATAACAAAAAAAAAGGCTAAGTTGAATTTTAAAACAAAATTCGAGGTCAAATCTGAAATAAATAAAAAAGGAAGGGCCACATCAAACGCGCTGAAAAACTAGGAGGGGCAAAGGGGAAATAATCACATTCTTGCAAAACGCAGAGTTCCAGTAGGGACTAAGTTGAAAACGCAAAAACATTGCAGGGCAAAATTAAAAACAATAAAAAGACTTGATTATAAAAACATGAAAAAGCGGAAGGGCTAAAAGTGCAAATTGCCATTCCGCACAAAACACGCGGAAAGATTAAATTAAAACAAAACAATAATGTGGAGGGACCAAAGGCGCAAATAGCCCCTTAATCAGAAACGCGCGGATCCCCTAGACGGGTCGGGTTGCACATGTGGGTCTGAAAGGGCTAAACGGCGCCGTCTTGGTGTAAATATATATAGCAAAAAATCAAAACAAAAAAAACACTTTAATCACATTTCAAAAAAAAACAGAGAGAACCCCCTTGGTCTCTCTCTCGGTTTCTCTCAACCCCACCCTTGGCCGGTCATAGTCGCCGCCACAGCGCCGCCGTGGCCAGTGGCCGGCGTCGCGTAAAATGCGGTTTTTTGACCAGTGCTTTAAAGCACGTTCGAAGGCCGAATTTTTGAAACGAGGAGCCGAGAAAAAAATGGTCTTTGGCCTCCTTTAAGCCCGAATCTGACGATGGCGAGAAGACATCCGTCGACGGAGCCACCGGATCCAGGTACGATTTCTTTCTTTTTCTTTATTCTATGTTATTTGTTCAAACCGATTTGTAAAAGAATCGAACCAATAAATAAATATAAACAAAAAATAAAAAAGAGAAGAACAGAAAACGAAAAAACTTAAAAAACAATCAGATTTTCCGGCCTTTTGAAACTTCTATTTCTTTTTTTGATTTCTGATGTGTGTTCGTGAAAAAAAAGGAAGAAGAGAAGAGATTACAATATTTGTGTTCGGACTATATAGCCAATTTTTTACAACCCCTAAACTTCTATTTTTGTCGTTTTGCTATTTGTTTCTTCTGTTGTTGCGTGTTGCTCGTTTTGCAGGTGTCAGACGCGTTGGTGCAGGCGACGGTAGAGGCGTGCGAGTAGGTCGGCGGAGGCGGCCAGGAGCAGAGGCTTGAAGACCTAGGTGTGGCGCACCTAGGTTTTTTCTTGGCTGAAATGTGTTTAGTTTTTCTTTGTGGGTTAGGGTTGGTTGGGGTATTGGGCTAAAAATTGGGCCATTTGTATTTTTTTGGGCCTGTTGTATTTTATGTTCTTGGGTTGTAAGCCCGGTCAAATTTGGGCATTCACAGCTGCCCCTCTTTGCTTATTGTCGTGTAACGAGAATGAAGCAAAGACTTTCAAAATGCCAAATTGGCCGGGTCTTGCAGGATCTTGACTTCTTTTGATGGTTCTCTTCTTCAAGTAGCTTCACTTCAGTCCACTGTGTCTTATTGCGTTGATCCACTTCCCGGCATCTTTTGAGAGATATGACTTCAATCTACTCTGCTGCAACTCCATGGGGATGAGATTTGTGGTTTTTTTCGTCTGCTCCACTACTGCTTAGGGAGATAAGACTTGGTGCGATCTGCTCCACTACTGCTTAGGGAGATAAGACTTGGTTTCTTTCTTCTGCTTCACTACTGCTTAGGGAGATAAGACTTGATGCGATCTACTCCACTACTGCTTAGGGAGATAAGGCTTGATGTGATCTGCTCCACTACTGCTTAGGGAGATAAGATCTGGTTTCTTTCGTCTGCCCCACTACTTCTTAGGGAGATAAGACTTGATGTGATCTGATCCACTACTGCTTAGGGAGATAGGATCTGGTTTCTTTCGTCTGCTCCACTACTGCTTAGGGAGATAAGACTTGATGTGATCTGCTTCACTACTGCTTAGGGAGATAAGATCGGGTTTCTTTCGTCTGCTCCACTACTGCTTAGGGAGATAAGACTTGATGTGATCTGCTCCACTACTGCTTAGAGAGATAAGATCTGGTTTCTTTCGTCTGCTCCACTACTGCTTAGGGAGATAAGACTTGATGTGATCCGCTCTACTGCAACTTCAGAGAGATAAGATCTGTGATTTTAATCCACTCCACTGCAACTTCAGGGAGATAGGATTATCGGCTTCAATCTGATGTGATCCACTCTACTGTAACTTTAGAGAGATAAGATCCTTTATTTTAATCCACTCAACTGTAACTTCAGAGAGATAGGATTACTAGCTTCAATCTACTCCGCTGTAATCTCAGGGAGATAAGATCTCTGGCTTCAATCTGATCCACTGTAACCTTAGGGAGATAAGATCTGAAATTCTTCGGTCTACTTCACTGTAACCTCAGGGAGATAAGACCTGATGCGATCTACTCTGCTGTAACTTCAGAGAGATAAGATCATTTATTTTAATACGCTCCACTGTAACTTCAGGGAGATAGGATACTGTCTTCGATCTGCTCCGCTGTAATCTCAAGGAGATAAGATCTTTGGCTTCAATCTGCTCCATTGTAACCTCAGGGAGATAAGACCTGATGCGATCTACTCTGCTGTAACTTCAGAGAGATAAGATCCTTTATTTTAATACGCTCCACTGTAACTTCAGGGAGATAGGATACTGTCTTCGATCTGCTCCGCTGTAATCTCAAGGAGATAAGATCTTTGGCTTCAATCTGCTCCATTGTAACCTCAGGGAGATAAGACCTGATGCGATCTACTCTACTGTAACTTCAGAGAGATAAGATCCTTTATTTTAATCCGCTCCACTGTAATCTCAAGGAGATAGGATTACTATCTTCAATCTGCTCCGCTGTAACCTCAGGGAGATAAGATCTGAAATTCTTCGGTCTACTCCACTTTAACCTCAGGGAGATAAGACCTGATGCGATCTACTCTACTGTAACTTCAGAGAGATAAGATCCTTTATTTTAATCCACTCCACTTTAATCTCAGGGAGATAAGATCTGAAATTCTTCGGTCTACTCCACTGTAACCTCAGGGAGATAAGACCTGATGTGATCTACTCTACTGTAACTTCAGAGAGATAAGATCCTTTACTTTCAATTCGCCCCACTGCATCTTCAGGGGGATAAGACTTTGGTTCTTCGATCCACTCCACTGTAATATCAGGGAGATAGGATTTGTAACTCGTAACTTTTGGAAAGTAAGATTCGCCATTGTGGCTTTAATCTTTTTAACTACAATGTCGAAGAAACAAGATTCATCAATTTGGCTTTAATCTGTTCCACTGCATCGTTTGGGGTGTAGGATTCGCTGTTGTAGCTTTAATCAAGATTCACCGATGTGGCTTTAATCTTTTTAACTGCAATGTAGGGGAAGCAAGATTCACCGATGTGGTTTTAATCTGTTCCACTGCACCGCCTGGGAGGTAAGATTCGCTGATGTAGCTTTAATCTTTTTAATCGCAATGTCAGGGAGGCAAGATTCACCATTGTGGCTTTAATCTTTTTACTGCACTGCCTGAGAGATAAGATTCGCTGGTGTAGCTTTAATCTTTTTAACCGCCATGTCAAAGAGGCAAGATTCACCGTTGTGGCTTTAATCTATTCCACTGCACTGCCTAGGAAGTAAGGCTTTGTTTTTGATCAACTTCGCTATTAACGCAGGAAGGCAAGATCTGCTTCTTTAACCAGCTCAACTGCAACCAATGGAGGCAAAACTTTGTTTTCGATCTGCTTCGCTGTTAACGCAGGGAGGCAAGATCTACTATCTTCAACCAGCTGTACTGCAACCGGTGGAGGCAAGGCTTTGTTCGATTTTCACTGATCTATTCTCTCGGGAACACGACCTGTATAATGAACCTAATTATGCCTAATGATTAGGATGGCATGATCAAAATGAATCAAATGCTCCTAACTAGACATGTGTGAACGATGTTTGCATGAATGCAGAATTTTATTTTTTCTAGAATGACCCCGCTTAGGTTGTCATTACTTGAATTTTTTTTTAGGCTTTAACTCCGACGTGCTACAACGCCTTCTTGCTTGACTGGCTTTTCTGAAGAAACATTTAGCCGGGTTGCTCCCCACTGTAAACCTCAAAGTTCAATCCACTGGGACGCAAAATTTGTACCATTATTCTCCCGTTGTAATCCAAGGGTATAAATATGGCTTTTCCTCAATCCTCTCTTATCCAATTCAAGGATACATGATCTACATCGTTCTGGTCCCTTACACCATTCCCAGGGTGTCGTACCAAAGACTCATGCGCAAATGAGGGCTCTCTTCTCTGAGGTAACCTCTTCCTCTTGGCTGGTGATCATTGCTTGCTTGTTTACTTAAGCTTTGTCACCAACATGGCTCCTTGTCAATCAACGCATTTGAAAACAAAAATCCAAAGAGAAAGTCTAAATTTAAACTATTCCTTCTCAAATTTCCAACCTTTAAAATTGGTGTGTTCTAAACAATAGTCCTGCTTTAGGTTCCTATATTATTTAGAAACTTTTTAGAGTAATATGCAAAACTTCCTTTGTGAAAGTTTTATTAGTCCATTAATCATTATTTCAATGCAACATGTTTGCAGAAAATGGTCATAACAATGGATAAGAATAAAGTTGGTTCTGAGCATAGCTCGAAAGAACAAATTATCAAAATAGTAAAGAAGGATGACAAAGAAATTAATTGGGAATGTATATCTGGGAAAAGAAAAAAATTCCAAGAACAGCAAATAATATGAGAATTGGGTGCCCCAGATATCGCAGCTTGAACTTCTCTGTACAAGCTTTCTGAAGACCATTTTGAGCTGGACATGTGTTTAGGAGATTTACAGTGCTCTGTTGATGCCCCAAGATGTCGCCTATCCTTTCTTGTTGATTCAGGTATAGCAAGATCACCACATGCCCCAATATGACCAAAATTCGAATCGCTCTAGTTGCCTGATGCCCCATTCTGAACAAATATTTGAGCCGCCCTTTTTTGGGTTTTCAACTCAAATCCCCTTTGGCCTAAGGCGCCCTTTGCGGGTTTTCCCCTTAGCCTCTCCATTTTTCATTTTCATTTTTTTTGACTCAAAGTGCCTTTTGCTGGTTTTCACCTTGGTCATTTCTCCTTCTTTAAACGAAGTATTTCTTGACTGGATCCGAGTTTATAGGACTAACAATCTCACTCAGAATCAGTGCTCTTCTGAACAATGTCTTCTTTACAACGTAGGGACATTCCTAGTTTGGCATTCATTTCCCTCTGGAATCTTTTTGGAGAGGAATGATCTTTTTCGACATCCAACCCTCTCATGGATGTACAAAGCCAAATTTAGCCCGGGGCCCAACAACTCAAAATTTTAGCCCAATAACAGACCTAAAAATAAACCCAACTAGCCTAGCCCATTACAGAACCTACCCAAAAACAATTCCCAAACTAAACCCACCAGCTACCAGCCCAAACCCCAAAGTCCATTACAAACCCAACACCCATGGCCCAATAACCTAAAGCCCAATTCCCTTAAAAAAATCTGCCTAGGGTTTCAAAAACTGAAACCCTAGGCACCGCACCTATTGCCTTTTGGCCTACCGTCGCCGCCAACGTCACGTCATCACCACCACGGTCACGTCACCACCACCACTTGCGCCGTCACCTGCAAAGAAACAACAAAACAAAGAAAAAAGAAGACAAACAACAGAAACAGTAGCCAAAAATCGGCTATAAAAAGCCGAATATGTACCCTTTTTTGCTTCTTTGGGTTAGCAATCTTATGTAACAAAAAAGAGATTAGCAAAGAAATAAAAATTAAATTTCAAAGGTGATTTCTAGTGTCTTTGTATTCGGTTTTCTCGTGATAGTTTAATCGTTTTCCTATTTTATTTTATTTTTTTTGTTTATCTATTTGCGTATATACAATATAATAAATAAAAAAGGAGAGGTGCTCACCGGGACGGGGTTTGCCGCGCCAATTTGGCGCTTCGTCGGCCGTCGGAGCAGTGGCGGTGCGGCAAGCCTAGCGGCGGCGCATCAGGAACCCCACATGGCCAACTTCTTTGAGAGAAAAGGGGTTTCCCTTTTAGTTTTTAAAAAAAACGGCTGAAATGTTTTTGTGAAGCAAAAAATGGGTTTAAATGCCTTGTAAAACGGCGTCGTTTTGAATTTAGGGTTCAGAGACCAAAACGGCGTCGTTTTGGTCTCTGACCCGCGCGGTGACCCGACCCAGGGGGAGGATCCGCGCGTTTTCTTCAGTTGGAATATTTGCGCAAATAGTCCCTTTGATTTTGTAGCGCTTTCATGGAAGTTTTTCGCATATTTGCAGTTTGGCCATAAAGTTTTATTTTTGATTCAGTTTAGTCCTCATCTAAGCGCAGCGTTTTGGGACTTTGGGGTATTTACCATTTTGGTCCCCCTTCTTTCAGCGCGCTATACGATTTAGTCCCTTTTGCCTTTTCTTATTTCGATTTCGCCCAATACTTTCGTTTTTATTTCGATTCAGTCCATATTTTAGCATTTTTTTATTATTTAGTTATTATTATTATCATTATTATCTTTACTATTATTATTATTATATTTATTAATACTATTGTTAGTATTATGTTTTCTTATATTCACTTATGAAATTTTTAAATATATTTGTTTTAATATATTATTATTATACAATTGTTTTTATATACATATACGTATATATATATTTTTAACTTATTTAATATCCCTACTCAATTTTATATGCATATATATATGTTTTATATATATTAAAATACGTATGTTGTTTATATATATTATGTCATTTCATTTTATTTTATTTTCCACATATGTATATATCTTTTCATCTATATGCATATATTCTTATATTTTGCAATATTTATGTATACCTTTCTTATAATATATATGTACATATTTTAACCTTTGTAAATACACATACATATACACATATACATTTTTTTTCATATTTTTATAAATTAATGTACATACACACGTTGTTATAACATACGTACCTATATTTTATATTTTTATATTTTATAATCCTTATATTTATATCTTTTATTTATTTTCTTCATTTATTTATTTATTTATTTACATATCCGTTATTATTATTTGTTATGCTTTAGAATTTTTATTTGTTTATTTCTTGTTATGGTGCATACGTGATTGATTTTATTTATATATATATATGTGATTTCTTGTTTATTTATCTTTTGTTTTTGATTGTATTAGTTTACTTACATCATTATCATTGTTATTTCATTACACCTATTTTTATTTAGATTTCAAAAAGAAATTTTAAAAGTATAAGTAATATTCGGTATTTTTGATCTTCGAGAGAATCGAGCCCTAACGTATTGGGTTCCGACTTTCTTTGTTGAATCAAAATAACGTATTGAGTAAAATTATAAATCTAGCTCTCAAATTTTATATCTTATATTGTTTTAGTCAAAATTTTAAAATAATTAACTCTCAAATTTTACAAATAGTTTCAATTTGATCCTCAAAATTTACTTTTCTCTTCTACTTCACCACGTGCGATTACCATCATTACCTCCACCTCCACCTTTCTTCCCAGAAAAAAACTTACCTTTCCTCTTTCTATTTCAACCTAATTTATTGTTAAATAGTAGCACATATATTTAAATTGCTTAGGCTTCATCTATCTAAACACAAAATAAATTATAATACCTTAAATTTGAACATGATTGAAAAAAAGGGGTTTTTTTTTTTGAGAAAGGTGGAGGAGAGGGCAGAACTAGAGGCAATGGTGATAGTAGTAGCGGAGGAAGTGGAAAGAAAAGGTAAATTTTGATGATTATATTGAGATTATTTGTAAATTTTAAAAATTAATTTTAAAAATAATGACTAAATTAATAGAAAATATAAAAATTAAGAGTTAAATTTATTATTATATTAATTTTTAACTGTCATATCCTCATTAGAGATTTAACCCTACTTAACGGAAATTGGAAAAAAAAAATCTCAGTCGGTTGGACTACAAAATTAAAAAATTTGAACTAGATTAAAAATTGACGGTTGAATGAGCAAAATTAAACAACTGATAGTTGAGAAGATAGTTGGGATTCTGGTTTCCTCTCTTCAGAAAAGCAGAAAAAAAAGTAAAATTATAAAACAATATCGAGACAAGTTGACGACTCGCTCCGGCTGCACCGAGTCACCACTCACCACCACGAGCCGCTCATTGGCTCTTTCCTTCTCTTTGAAACGTTCATTTTCCATCATCACCGAATTCGGATTCTCGAATCACCCGCGACCGGATTCGAATGTACAATTCCAAAATTTTCCTTCTAATCCTGCTCTTCCTAATCAATTCCATCGCCTCTTCCAAAGAGGATTTGGGTCAGAAATGCTCCAACACCAGCTCCCTAGTCGGGTTCGAATCGAACTTCACAATGGTCCGACACCAACTCCGTGGCCATCTCAAAATCTTTGATGGCTGCTCTTTCCAGGTCACCGGATTCGACATGTTATCCGGCTCATCCGACGTCATTTTTTGGGGCGCCGTCTCCCTCAACTTCTCTGACCTCACCAGTTGGTTCCCCATCTCTGGTCAACGCCTCAATCAAACAACTTACAAAAACGCATCGTTTCCAGTCCAATTGCTCCCCGACATAACCTGGGACTAGATCAACGATCTTTCAATCTAGGACATCGCCAGCACCTCGGACTTCGGCCATGTCACCCTCCCTCGAAACGGGTCGGATTCAATTTCGGACTCGGTGCATACAGTGTTTGATAACTGCAAGAACTTGTCGGATAATTATAGGGTCCGGTGGAACTTGAATGTGGAGGAAAACTGGATCAAGATCGGGTTAGAAGCGGCGGCGCCGACGACCTATTACATGGCATTTGGGTGGGCGAATCCGAATAGGACGAAGGAGCTGATGTCCAAAGCTGATGTTACGGTGGCAAGTTTTACTGAGGAAGGTAGGCCTTTTGTTGATGATTTTTACATTACGGCTTATAGTGAATGTAAGTTGAGTTCTAAAGATCAGACAGCTATAGGTGTTTGCCCTGATGTAGTTTATGAGAACTCGAAAAATGGCATGATGGTGAATAATACTAGGTTGGTTTATGGACATAGGAGAGATGGGGTTTCTTTAATTATGTTTAGGAAACCATTGAATTCGACAGATAAGAAGTATGATTTGCCTGTGTATCCTAATGAGGATATGAGTGTTATTTGGGCATTAGGGTTGATGAAACCACTGAATGAAAATCGGTCTCATTTTTTGCCCCAATTTCATGGGGTCTAGAGAAGGTTGCATAAGGACATTTGGTGCTTAATGTTTCAGAGAAGGTAGATGATTGTTTTGGGACATTGGATGCTGATGATAATGAGGATCAAGAGTTGATTATTGTTGATACAGAAGTCCCCCTTGTTGCTACAACAGGGGAGGTGTTGCATTATCCAAATCCGCCAAGTCCGTCTAAGGTTTTGTATATTAATAATAAGTAAGCACCGGTGTTGAGAGTGGAAAGAGGGGTTCCAGTTAAGTTTTTGGTGCAGGCAGGGCATGATGTTGCATTGTATATTACTTCAGATTCTCTAGGAGGGAATGCTATATTAAGGAATGCAACTGAGACTATTTATTCTGGAGGGCCAGAAGCAGAAGGAGTTGTAGCAAATCCTCACGAATTGATTTGGGTTCCCGATAGGAATACCCCCGATCAAGTGTATTATCAGTCCTTGTACCAGGAGAAGATGGGATGGAAGGTTCAAGTTTTTGATGGTGCCCTCACTAGTGTGCTTTTAGATGATCAAGTTACTTTCTTTTGGACGTTATCAGAAGATTCAATAACTATTGCTGCCCATGGTGTGAATAAGAGTGGCTATCTTGCAATAGGTTTCGGTAATGGGATGGTGAATAGCTATGCATATGTGGGCTGGATTGGCGATACTGGAAAAGGGCATTTAAATACATATTGGATTGATGGAAAGCATCCCTTGAACATCCATCCAACAAATGAGAATCTGACACATGTCAGGTGCAGGTCAGAAGATGGCATCATTACTTTGGAATTCAGGCGTCCATTAAAACCATCATGCAATCAAAATGATAAGCCAGAGTGCAAGAACATTGTTGATCCTACAACTCCTCTTAAAGTCATATGGGCAATGGGTTCAAAGTGGACTGATGAACATCTCAGTGAGAAATACATGCATACTGTCACGAGTCAAAGGCCTGTGTAAGTGCTGCTTATCCGTGGTTCTTCCGAGGCTGAGCAAGGTTTACAACCTGTCAAAGCTGTACATGGGTTTATACTGTTCCTCTCCTGGTGTATTTTGATTCCTGGTGGAATATTGGCTGCTAGATACCTAAAACATGTAAAGGGTGATGGATGGTACCAAATTCATATTTACCTACAATATTCAGGATTAGCAATTATCCTACTTGGTGTTCTTTTTGCAGTTGCCGAACTTCGCGGTTTCTATGTCAGCTCGTTACATGTTAAGCTTGGTATTGCTGCCATAGTTTTTGCCTCTCTGCAACCAATGAATGCATATCTCAGACCGGAGAAACCTGCTAATAGGGAGGACGCTTCCACAAAGAGATTAATTTGGGAGTATTTCCATGTAATTATCGGCAGAGGTGCCATTACTGTAGGAATTGCAGCACTTTTCACTGGAATGAAGCATTTAGGAGAAAGATATAGAGTAGAAAACGTCCACGATCTTAGCTGGGTATTAATAATATGGTTCTTGATTGCTGCATTGACTTGCAAGAGCCGACTCAATGGAAAGATTCAATTTGAATACAAGTTCACAAGTTCATATATAATTTTTATTAAAATTAAAAGGAAAGTTGATCCTCCAACTAGCAAGATTTTTGTACAACAATAAAGATGCAACCAAATACCCACATCGGGCCCTCTCCCTTTCACCAAATCAAATCATCTTAAAAGAAACGATGATTCCAAAGCACCATAACACCCCATCATCGTTAAATCATACTAATTCCATAAGACCCACAGCGGCTACATTTCTTTTATTTTCTGTTTCAACACTTACCATTTTACCTTGCTGCTGGGACCCCTTCCTTACCATAGACTCATGCATTCAAAGTAAAATAACTGTACATCAGCTTATTCTTGAAGATTTGCAAAAGACTAAATATGGAAGGGAGAGAGATGGATCCATCCTTTTGCTACTTGAAATTTACTCTTCATCCCACTGAATAATTCCAATATAAAATTATATCCTTAAGTTTTATAAATTCTAGTTTTCTAATTGATTAACCCATTCTATGCTTTCCAATTAATCAACCCTTCTAACAAGTTATTATTTTATATGTTCAATTGAATCCATCAGAGGTAAAATTTGTTGATGTGGATTTGGTTAATATATCCAAAGAATTTAATCTACTACTAAACTATTTGTCTAAATTCATGTTGAACGCCATTTTCTAAACAATTATTAAAAGAGAAAATATTTGGTAATAGTGAAAATATTATTATTGGATGAGACGTATAACTGGAAATTAATTTATTGTTGTGGATATATAATATATATTTTTCAGTAAATCAGACTGATATTGTTGTGGATATATTAAATAAACATTGCTTTATCCATAAAACAAGCATAGCATTTGTTGTTAATAAATTTTATCACAAAGAAAAAAATAAGTAATGTATTGTTGAATAGTGAATAATGGTGTAGACATGCAGTCTTGCATTACTTGTCAAAGGCTTAACATCACTGGAACAAAACAAATGAGATCAACACAAGACAAAACACATCCAAACAAACAATACACCAAAATGAGAGGAAGACAGAGATAGAAAGAGAGAGGGCAGAAGATTCCTTCTTGGTATGCATTACTACAAATTACACAGACTTTGACTTACACAATTTTCATCCTCGCCCTACCACCCACAACCCACCTAATCCTCGCTATATTTGCCTTATGACCCACTTCATATGATATATTTATAAGTATCAGTTAAATAAATATAAACCAATTTTTTGTGACAAAAGTATAAAATATATATCCTCCAGACTCCCACCACATATGTGACATTATTCTAACTGTCACTATTTACTATTTAAAAAAAAGTTAAGTCGTTACGACCTTTAATCGGTAAATAAGATATAGTTTCAAGTTTAAAAATTCAAAAAATAAAGTCATTACATAATATCAAAATACAAACAATATCTCAAATACATCATAAATATCTTCAAATGCAACACAAGAGCAAAAATTAAATACTATTAAAATAATTATTAAAATATTTTTTTATAAATGTTTATTTTTTAAATATGTTTATTATATTATGTAGGATGGGATGGGGTAGGTGGGGATGAGGTAGGTACAAGGTGATACTCACGCCTACCCCACCACTCACAACGGGTTTAATTTTTGTCCCCATCCCACTGTCAATTGAGCACGAAGTAGGGCGGGACCCGCAAAACTTGCCCCACTAGCATCCCTAAGTGATTCTACTTAAATTTTGATCTTTCTAATTTAAAAGCAATTCCTAATAAATCGAAAGATTCAATTTAAGTATAACATCACAAATTTTCTTCTTTAACTAATTTGAAAAAACATTATTATAACAAGTTAGGTGAAATCGAAGGGAATTTATTGCTTGATAAACTCAGAAAGAAAGAGACATGGATTAGATTAGAGTAATTATTTTATGAAATTATAGACATCACCATAGCCATATATTATTATTATTTAATTGGATAAAACTATTTAATTACAATTTTGAAATTAAAAGTGAAGATTTCTCAAAATTAGATGAATGTTATGCAAACGAGATCAAAGAAGGTTATAATTTAAGGTTGCCAATGTGACCGTAAAATCTATTCCATCTCAAGACTACAGATTTCCTAATCTATTAGATAGATGCTATGCTACTTACCTATCAGATTTTCTACACAAAGATTAACTTTGTAATTTCCGATATTTATAAGAATGAAAGGCCTTTGATTGGATATAAAAATTATTCCATAAATTGTGCTCTTATAAAGTAAAATTGTTAGGATATCTTTAATATGTAGGTTTAAAATTTTAAACCAAAATTGATTTACGGTTCTAATTTTGTAATTTTTTTTATTTTCATAGTAAAGGTGGATCAGCAAAAATTTTTATTATTACTTATACTAAAAGGCGAGAATATATGGAAATCTTTCATATTTCTGATTATTATGTAATTTAGAATACACCAACAAGATTCCCAATGGAAATTTATGATATTTTTAAAAACTTATGGAAATATATATTATTCTGCTTTAATTAATGCAACAATATAATGATATATAGTGTACGAAATGGCTAAAATTGCTGCAAACTTTTGACTCGCGGTAGAAGAAACATGCTTAATTACTTAGTTACATTCAAAAATACGTAAAAACTTTGCTTTATATAATATATATGAAATAAACAAAGTTTTGGACCGAAATGATAGATTAAAATTTTAAATGCAAGGCAACTATAATTATATTGTTAATTAAATTTAATAGCTAGATTGTTAAATTCAAGATTGTCAAAAATAATTATTTGAGGATGGTCCACAAAAAGCTTAATTTGATCTATCTGAATATTACAAAGTTTCTATTACTTGTTGGCAACATAGGTCCATCGAAGCAACTGCGACTTAGCCGTGCAGAACAAGTAAGAGATGAGAACTACAGGCATGCCTTCAAAACTAGAAATTTAGATTTTATAGAAAAAAGGTCTTCTCATCTGGGTATTTATTTTGTTAGACATTACAATCAAAGTTGAGGATCACGATCAAACATGTTGCAATCATAAGACTCTAAATCAAACCGTGTCACTCACTCTCTTCAGCTGGTCCCCAATACTTGTCTTTGTTGTTTTGATGCCTTACAATTGGTATTTGGACTTTTAAACCAATGAAAGATCAACAAAGTTCCCCCCATTTAGAGGGGTACTGACTTAGTAGTACTTGGGATGATAGGGAACAAGCATGACCCTCGAAACCTCTTCGCAACCAAAAGCATGACCCTCGAAACCTCTTCGCAACCAAACCAACTGATCTGTTTTTATTTCTAGTTGTAATTTAATCGGTATTACTGCCACTGATTTGAATTTGATAAAAATGAGTCTCGCAGACACCATCCAAGTCCAGCCCCACTCTGGGACAATAACTTCCATGGATATTTACCCATTGAGTAATTTAATTTGCCAACAAATTTTGATCTCACTAAACATCGAAGCTTGTTTCCGAACACCATCAAACTCACTTGTTTTATCCCATCAACTTTGAGCAATTTGTCAAAAACTAGAATCAAACAATCTCAAAGGATAGATTCCTACAACATTTGTAATAATTTTTTGTTTAACAATTTTTATCACAAAGAAAAAAGAATAGAGTAATCTCTAATGACATTAAATAAAATGATATTTGAGAAAAGGAACATGCAATGAATGTATTATTGTTTGGTTTTGAATATTGGGATAAGAAATGTAAAAAGTTAATAAAGATGTGGTTGATATTTGTCTAAATATGACAAAGTTTCTATTACTTATCTTTTCAATTCATGTTTTCAATGTAGGTCCATCCAACTAACAGCGACTCAGCCTTACATAACTAGAGATGAGAACCACAGGCATGTAATCCAAACTAGAAATTCAATTTTATAGCTAAGGAAAAGAAGAAAATTTAAGTCTTTTCCTCTCAATATTTATTTAATCAGAGATTACAAAATAGTTTCAATCAAACATGTTATAATAATTAGACTAAATCAAATAGTGTCACTCACTATCATCTACTTGCCACCAATACTTGTCGTTGTTTTTTATGTCCTGTAATTGATATCTGGACTTTTAAACCAAGGAGAAAGTTTCCCGTCCGTCAATTTCGCCTTTATTATATTTCAAAATGAAAAAAAAAACAACATAAAAATCGTATCTCATTTTCCAATTGCCAATTGGAATTTGTGATCATCTCGCACTTGGATTGCAAGAAAAACTGTAAATAATAAGCTACGGGAAAATGAGGTGATTTTTTTTTTGTGTGTGTGTTTTAATATAATGTAGATTAAAAAATTATTTTATTAATTTGTGTCTTTAAAATTCTTTTTCTGTCTTTTTTTTCCCTCAAAGCTACGGGAGTCGCCACCAATTTTTTTAATGAGGTGTGATCGGATCACCTCACAATTTAATCGTTTTAATAAATAGTTTAATTTATTAAAACATTATTTTTCGGTCTACAAAAAACCAAAAAATAGGTTCTGGAGTCGGTTACGCACGAGGAAGGATTAGTACCCTCAATGCGCCTAAAATTGGTACCTAGCTTTTTAATTAGTGTCTTAATATAAAAAATGAGCAAAGATTTTAAAATACGATCCTTGTATTTAAAAAAAATTGTATAAAACAAATTACCCGTTAAGACCCTCTCATTTTGGAGAGAGAAAATATCAAACCCAATGAGTTAGGGCATGATATTTCACCTCCTCAAAAATGAGCTTGTCCTAAAACAACTCATGTAATAAAATTTAAAAGGATATTCAATTTTTTAATTCAGTTGAAGAAATCGCAGCCCAATACGTTAGGGCACAATTTCTCAAAATTTCAAACATTGAATATTGCCTTTATTATTTTTTAGAAAAATCCTCATCTCGGGAAAACAACATGTCATATCCAATGCATTAGGACACAATGTATCGAATTCCCGATACGAGAATATATGCCGAAAAATTTACTTATTTGAAAGACACTCGATTATCTCGAATTTAGAAAAACATCGTACTCCGTAAGTTAGAATATGATTTTCTTAATTCTCGAGATTATTTTAAAAAAATTTGTTAAAAAAACAATCGTTTATTTGAATATACCGAAAAAATCGAAACCCCGTAAGTTAGGGTACGATCTTTTCAAATCAAAATACGAAATTTTAATTATTTTAAAGTCGCAATTCATGCATCAAAATAGAATTAATCTAACGCGAAATGGTAGAAATAAAACATGGTATTAATATGGGTAACAAAACAATAATGAATACGATAATGTAAAAATAATACGAGCAATAGCAACAAAATAAGATAAATAAAAGGACAAATCAATATCATACAAAATAACAAGTATATAAGCAAATAAAATTAAAACATGTTAAGAAATGGCTTAAAATTGGTAGTGGATTGTTGTTGTTGGTAGTGGGTTGTTGGTGGTAGTGGATTAGTGGATGGTTGTTGGTGTCCATTTTCAACCACAAATCTTTGCCAAAGTTTTGGACAATTATGTCCTTGAACTCTCTTATAAATAGAGAGGTTCATTAGCCATATTCATCATCCCAAACCAAGAGAGAGCAAAGCTTGTTCTTTGAAAGCTAGGATTTTAGCTTTCGGGTTTTCTATAGGGGTTGAGAGTTGTGAGGTTCTCGGGTTGTGTCTTGAGTGTAAAACACTTGTAATCTTCATCTTGTTATAGTGAAATTTCTTTTCGCCTCTGCCCGTGGACGTAGGCATTAAAGCCGAACCACGTAAATCCTTGTGTTCACTTTATTTTTCGTTCCGGTCAATTTACTTGTAGTCATATCGGAGTTCTCGAATCGATCCTTTCCGCAACAAATTGGTATCAGAGCGTAGTTGAAGGAGTGATAATATTTTCTGAATTGCCCTGTGACTGCAGCTTTGTCTGATCTTTCACATCAGGAAGAAAATATTATCATTCATTCAAAGGTTCCAAATTATGGCTACAAGTGTTTCATCGACTAAGTATGATGTCGAGAAATTTACCGGGAAAAATAGTTTCAGTTTATGGCGCATCAAGATGCGGGCAGTGCTGGTTCAACAAGGATTGCTAAAAGCATTGTCTGGTAAAGATAAATTACCAAGCACGCTTTCGGAAGAGCAAAAGGATGACATGCTAGAAAGAGCACATAGTGCTATTCTGCTATGTCTAGGAGATGAAGTGCTACGAGAAGTAGCGGATGAGAAAACCGCGTCCGGTTTGTGGCTCCGGTTAGAGAGCAAGTACATGACGAAGTCATTGACGAACCGGCTCTACCTCAAGCAAAGACTCTATGCCCTGAAGATGGAGGAAGGTACACCTGTTTCCCAGCACCTGGATAAATTCAATTCCATTATCATGGATTTGAATAATATCGATAACAAAATCGATGATGAGGACCAAGCAATAATTGTTTTGTGTTCTTTGCCTCCCTCGTATGAGAATTTTGTTGATACAATGATGTACGGTCGTGATGACCTGACTCTAGAGGAGGTGAAAAATGCCTTAAGTTCCAGTGAGTTGAGGAAGAAAATCACTGGTAAGGTGGTCGAAAACAATGAAGGCGAAGGCTTGGTTGCTCGAGGAAGATCCAAGGCAAAGGGTGGAAGTTCAAGTAAAAGCCATCCTAGATCGCAGTCCAAGAAGAGAATACAGTGCTACTACTGTAAGAAGTACGGGCACATGAAGGTAGATTGTCCGAAAAGGAAGGAGAAATCAGAATCACAGGAGCAACAAAATGATCGTGCGAATGTAGCTGATGCAGATTCTTCAAGTGATGCCGAGATCGTTCTTGCAGTATCCGACTCTTACGCTGGTGGGAGATGGATTCTTGATACGGGAGCTACATTTCATATAAGTACTTCGAAAGATGCATTCTCAACATACGAGAAGCATTCTGGTTCAGTACTAATGGGAAATGACCACGCATGTCAAGTCATGGGGATTGGCACAGTTCGTATAAAGATGTTTGACGGTATTGTTAGAACTCTAACTGATGTTCGGCACATTCCAGAAATGAAGAAAAATTTGATCTCTTTGAGTACGTTGGACAAGAAAGGCTTTCGGTACTCTGCTGAAGGTGGAGTTCTCAAGGTATTCTCGGGTGCTTTGACTGTGATACGTGGTAATTTGGAGCGGGGCCTTTACTTCCTCGATGGTTCCTCGGTTACAGGTGTTGCGGGAGTGTCATCATCAGATGATCTAGATTCTGACACCACGAAGTTATGGCATATGCGGCTCGGGCATATGAGCGAGAGAGGCTTATCGGTGCTAAGCAAACGAGGATTATTGTCTGGGCAGTGTACAGGAAAGTTGAATTTCTGTGAGCACTGCGTCTTCGGTAAGCAGACTCGGGTAAAGTTCAGCACTGGGATTCACAAGACAAAAGGCACAGTGGATTACTTCCATTCTGACCTTTGGGGGCCTTCTCCGACAATTTCTAAAGGTGGTTACAGATATCTGCTTACCTTTATCGATGATTACTCGAGAAAGGTTTGGGTGTATTTTCTGAAGAGCAAGTATGAGGTTCTCATCAACTTCAAGCAATTTAAAGCTTTGATCGAAAATCAAACAGGAAAGAAGATCAAGCGATTCCGGACGGATAATGGCTTGGAGTTTTGCTCAGGTGAATTCAATGAGTTCTGCAAAAATGAAGGAATAGTGAGACACCGCACTGTTCGTCGAACACCACAACAAAATGGAGTTGCAGAACGCATGAATAGAACTCTCTTGGAGCGAGCTCGTTGCATGCGATCAAATGCTGGGCTCGGTGAAGAATTTTGGGCTGAAGCTGTTAATACTGCTTGTTATTTGGTTAACAGATCTCCGTCAACAGCTATTGAGCTGAAGACTCCTGAGGAAGTATGGTCTGGTTCTCCTGCTGATTACTCTGGTTTAAGAGTGTTTGGCTGCCCTGCGTATGCTCATGTAAATGAGGGAAAACTCAAACCGAGGGCGAAGAAATGCATATTTCTTGGATACGGCCAAGGGGTGAAAGGATACAGGTTGTGGTGTCCTGATCCGGTTTCGTCCAAGTTCATCATCAGCAGAGATGTGACTTTTGATGAGTCATCCATGCTTCGATCCACCACAAATTCCCGGGAAAAGGAGGAGTCAGATAGAATGGGAGATCACGGTGTTGAGAAGCAGGTGGAGTGTCAGGTGGACGCTCCAATTCCTACGGAAGGTACTTCAGTCCAGGATGATCAAGTTGAGGTGCAAGATTCCGATGAAGATGAGTCACCTCAAGAAAAACCATATAGCATTGCCACTGGAAGAACGAAGAGACAAATCAAACCAAATCCGCGTTACGCTAATCTGGTGTCTTTCGCGCTCAGTGTGGCGGAGTCCATTGGTATAGAACCTTCCAGTTATAATGAGGCTGTCACGTGTGATGAGTCGGCACAGTGGGCAATTGCTATGAGTGAGGAGATAGAATCTCTTCACAAGAACCATACTTGGGAGTTGGTTAAGCCGCCAAGTAACCAGAAGATAGTTGGTTGCAAATGGGTCTTCAAGAAAAAGGAAGGCATCCTAGGGGTTGAAGCAACTAGATTCAAGGCACGATTGGTTGCTAAAGGCTTCACTCAGAAAGAGGGGATTGACTACAATGAAGTTTTCTCCCCAGTCGTAAAGCATTCTTCCATTCGTGTATTACTTGCCATGGTGGCCAAGTCTGATCTAGAACTTGAGCAGCTTGACGTAAAAACGGCGTTCTTGCATGGTGAGCTCGAGGAAACAATCTACATGCGTCAACCAGAGGGTTTTACAGTTCCTGGTAAAGAAGACCATGTCTGTCTATTAAAGAAGTCTTTATATGGATTGAAACAATCCCCAAGGCAGTGGTACAAGCGGTTTGATAGCTTCATGATTCAGCATGGTTACACAAGATGTGACTATGATGCTTGTGTCTATCATCGGAAGCTCTCAGATGGTTCGCACATTTATTTGTTGCTGTATGTTGATGACATGTTAATTGCTTCCAAAAACATGTCGGAAATCAACAAGTTAAAGTCGCAGTTGAGTGGTGAATTCGAGATGAAGGATCTGGGTGCTGCCAAGAAAATTTTGGGCATGGATATTCACAGAGATCGCAAGGCGGGCAAGCTTCGTGTGTCGCAGAAGAACTACATTAAAAAGGTTCTTCAACGCTTCGGCATGGATAAAGCGAAAACTGTGAGTACTCCGTTGGCACCACATTTCAAACTCTCTGCAGAGTTGTCACCACAATCTGATGAAGAAAAGCAGCAAATGTCTCACATTCCATACTCGAGTGCAGTTGGAAGCGTGATGTATGCAATGGTTTGCACTCGTCCAGACATTTCACATGCAGTTAGTGTGGTTAGCAGATACATGAGTTGTCCTGGCAAGGAACACTGGCAGGCCGTGAAATGGATTCTCAGGTACTTGAGAGGTTCTGCAGATTTATGCTTGGTATATGATCAGAGTGACTGCACTAGCAGTGTCACGGGCTATGTGGACTCTGATTATGCTGGAGATCTGGACAAAAGAAGATCTCTGACGGGTTATGTTTTCACTTATTCTGGAGGAGCCATTAGTTGGAAAGCTGTGTTACAGTCTACCGTAGCCTTATCTACGACTGAGGCGGAATATATGGCGTTAGCAGAAGCAGTGAAAGAAGCATTGTGGATGAAAGGTCTAGTAAGCAGTTTGGGTTTACAACAGGATTTCACTGTTGTATTTTGCGATAGCCAGAGTGCCATACATCTGACTAAAAATCAGATGTTTCATGAACGGACCAAACACATTGATGTCAGATATCATTTTGTTCGGGAACATGTTACGCAAGGTGACATTGTTATCAGCAAGGTTGCTACCGAGAAGAATCCTGCAGATATGTTAACTAAGGTGATCCCTGCATATAAGTTCAAGCATTGCTTGGACTTGATAGGTATTCGGGATTGATTAGCGCCAGAGAGGCGTTTGGAAGAGGTGATCCAGTTCGAGGAATTCACTATGATGTTCAGCTTGGTAAATTTCAAGCCAAGGTGGAGATTTGTTAAGAAATGGCTTAAAATTGGTAGTGGATTGTTGTTGTTGGTAGTGGGTTGTTGGTGGTAGTGGATTAGTGGATGGTTGTTGGTGTCCATTTTCAACCACAAATCTTTGCCAAAGTTTTGGACAATTATGTCCTTGAACTCTCTTATAAATAGAGAGGTTCATTAGCCATATTCATCATCCCAAACCAAGAGAGAGCAAAGCTTGTTCTTTGAAAGCTAGGATTTTAGCTTTCGGGTTTTCTATAGGGGTTGAGAGTTGTGAGGTTCTCGGGTTGTGTCTTGAGTGTAAAACACTTGTAATCTTCATCTTGTTATAGTGAAATTTCTTTTCGCCTCTGCCCGTGGACGTAGGCATTAAAGCCGAACCACGTAAATCCTTGTGTTCACTTTATTTTTCGTTCCGGTCAATTTACTTGTAGTCATATCGGAGTTCTCGAATCGATCCTTTCCGCAACAAAACATTCTTTCAAAATAATAATGAAAACGTAAATAAATAAATAAAGAAGATGAATAAAATTATAAAAATGTAAAAAGATATATATGTATGTATATATATGCATATAAAAATTATAAAATATAAAAATATATATAAGTATGTATATGTATTCATGAAATATAATATATATATGTAGATATGTAGATATGTATATAAAATATAAATATATATATATCTATATATATACACGTGTACATAGATATAGATAATATGAAAAAGTATGTACGCATATATATAACTAAATTTGAAATTAAATTAAAAAAAAGTATGAATGAGAAAATAATTATAATAATAAGGTAAGTAATAATAATAAACGCAATAATGGTAATAGTAATATTAAAAATAATAATAATGGTAAAAACAATGATAACACCATTAAAATTAATTAATTTAATAGCAAAAAGTAACAAAAAGGACTGATTTGAACTTAAAACAGAACTTTGGGGGGCAAATCTGTAAATAAATAAAAATAGGGGACCTTTCTGAATGCGGGCATAACATGGAGGGACTAAAAGGGCAATTTTCCCTTCTCCTCCAAAACGGCGTCGTCTAGCGATGACCAAATTGAAATCGCTGAAAACGCGGGGTAAAATTTAAAAAATAAAAAAACCTAATTTAAAAAATTAAAAAAAGGAAGGGATGAAGGCGCAATTATCCCTTCCGCTTAAAAAACACGCGGATCCTGCCTGGGTCGGGTCGATTTCGGGTCGACCTCCCCAAAACGACGCCGTTTTGGCGCCTGGGGAGGTCAGATGAAATGGCGCTGTTTTAAGGGGCTATTTAAGCCCAATTTTTTTAAAAAAATTCATTTCTACCACCATTTAAAAAAATTTTAAAAAACCTCCTCTTTTTCTTTCAAAACCTTTCCCCTCCTCCGGCCATGGTCACCACCAGCGAACGGCCGCGCCGCCGCAGGCGGTGGTCGGAGCTAGGCAAAGATTGGGTTTTTTAACCCCGTTCCAAATCCTTGTTAGAAACCCAATTCTCTTGACCCAAAAGGCCGAATAGATGGGATCTTTCGCACCCTTTTCGATCCGATTCCAATGCCAAAAGAAGGCCTCCGGCAATAGGCTTTCAGAACCGATAGGTACCCCTTCCCTTTTTTCTTTTATTGCGTTTTTTGTTGAGATAGTTCCATATATAAAAAAATAGTAAAAAAAACATAAAAAAATGAACAAGAACACGAAGAGAAAAAAATAAAATAAAATAAAATAAAATAAAAGATCTAAACACCTTTTAAGACTTTTTCTGCTATTTTGATTCACTGGTGCTGGTAAAAAAAATAAAAAGATAAAGTTCGGGCTTTTATAGCCGAATCGAAAACTGTTTGCTTCTTCTTTTTTGTCCATTTCCATGTTGTTTTTTATTGCATTTGTTGTTGCGTGTTATTCTCTGTTTTGTAGGTGCCAGAGGCCTGCTGTGATGGTTGCAGAGGCGGTGCAGGCAGGCTGGCGGCTAGGGGTCAGAAGACCTAGGTGCGGTGCACCTAGGGTATTTTTTTTACTATTCATTTTTCTGATTCTGTTGGGCTAGGGTTGTTAGGTTTAGTTTGGGCTGTTTGGGCCAGTTGTAAAATGGGCTGCTAATTAGTTTAGGTTTTGTTTTCATTTTGTGTTTGGTTTTGTTTGGGTCATATTGGGCCCCGGGCAAAAATGGGTCACTACAGTTGCCCCTCTTTGCTCATTGTCGTGTAACGAGAACGGAGCAAAGACTTCAAAAAGGACCAATTTTGCCCGGTCTCACCAGATCTTGACTTACTTTGATGCTTTTCTTCTTAAGGTAGCTTCATTCCAATTCACTACATATTCAGAGGTATAGGAAGTGTTGTTTCAATCTACTATACTGCAACTGCTCCACTGCACTTCAGGGAGATAATGTTTGCTATGATCTGCTCTACTGCAACTTTAGAGAGATAAGATATGCAATTTTTAGTCTGCTACACTGAAACCTCAGTGATATAAGACTTGTAGCTTCAACTTGATTTACTGCATCTTTAAGAAAATAAAGTCTGATGCGATATGCTCTACTGCAACTTCAGAGAGATAAGATCCATCATTTTAATCCGCTCCACTGCAAATTCAGAGAGATAGGATTGGTTTCTTTTGTCTACTCTACTATAACTTCAGAGAAATAAGATCTGTGGCTCCACCGCAACTTCAGGGAGATAGGATTAGTTTCTTTCAACCTACTCTACTGCAACTTCAGAGAGAAAAGGTTTTTGGCTTTAATCTGCTCCACTGCAACTTTAGAGATATAAGATTTGTAGTCTGTCTTCAATCAGAGATAAGATTCGTTGTCTTTAGTCTTTAATGCCAAGGAGATACAATTCGTTGCCTTCAGCTTTAATATGCTCCGCTGCAATGCCAGGGAAACAAGATTCACTACCTTTAGCTTTAATCTATTCCACTGTAATGCCAAGGAGATAGGATTCACCGCCTTCAGCTTTAATCTATTCCACTACAATGCCCGGGAAACAAGATTTGCTACCTTTAGCTTTAATCTGTTCCATTGCAAAGCCAAGGAGATAGGATTCACCGCCTTCAGCTTTAATCCGCTATACTTCAGCTTTAATCTATTCCACTGCAATGCCAGGGAAACAAGATTCGCTACCTTTAGCTTTAATCTGTTCCACTGCAAAGCCAGGGAAATAAGATTCGCTACCTTCAGTCTGCTCCACTGCAACTTCAGGGAGAAAAGATTTTTGGTTTCACCGATCTGTTCTCTGGGGAACATGACCTGTAGAATCCCTCTCAGAGGCCTATTTATGCCTAGTGATTAGAATATTATGATCGGAATATTTGGAGCCCAATATTACTCATATTACTAGTCAAAGGCTTAACATCACTGGAACAAAACCTATAGAATCCATTTCATGGGTCTATTTATGCCTAGTGATTAGAATAGTATGATCGGAACGAATCAAAATCTCCTAACTAAATGTGCATGCATGAATGCAAAATGTCATGAAAATGATTCCTCAATGTTTGAGTTGTTATTGCTCATTGTTCAATAAGGTTTTATTGCCAACATGTCAGAATGCTATCTTTTCCGGTTGGTAATGCTCATATCTTACTTAACCAGATTGCCCCCACTGTAATTTTCAAGGTTCAATTCACTGTACCTTTGGAACATAAAATTTGAACTGTCTTCCTCCCATTGAGTATAAGATCTGGCTTTCTTAATCCTCTCCCACTGTAATTCAAGGATATAGGATTTGAATCTCTTTGGTCTCCTACACCATTCTCAGGGTGTCGTACCAAATGTTTATGCTCAACTGTAGAACTTTCTCTTCCGAGAAACCTCTTTTTATCACTCGGTGATCATTGAAGCTTGTCACCAACATGACATCTTGTTGTTTTTTTTCAATCAATATTTTGACAATAAAATTCAAATGGGTAGTCTTAATTTAGACTTTTCCTCCTTAGACATTTCAACCTTTAAACTTGGTGTGTTCTAAACAATAGTCCTGTTTCAAGTTCCTATATTATTTAGAAACTTCTAGAGTAATATGCAAAACTTCTTTTGCTTGAATATTCAATCCATTAATTGTTATTCTAATGTAACATGCTTACAAAAAGACCATAACAATGGATAAAATAGAATTGATTTGGGAGCATGGCTCGAAATTAATAAATTATCAAGGATAGTAAGAATAAAAGAGGAATTGATTGGGAACACGTATCTTGAAAAAGAATAAAGTATTCCAAGATAGCAAATTCAATATAAATAGTATTAAGATTAGGTGCCCCAGATATCGTAGCTTGAACTTATGTATACAAACTCTTTGAAAGACCATTCTGAGTTTAACATGTGTTTAGGAGATCTACAGGACTTTGTCGATGCCTCAAGATGTCGTCTACCCTTTCTTATTGACTCAGGTATAGCAAGATCACCACATGCTCCAATCTGATTAAAATTTGAGTTGCTCTGATCCCTTCATGCCCCATTTTTATCCAAAACTTGAGCCACCCTTTGCGGGTTTTCAACTCAAATCCCTTTTGGTCTCAAGGCGCCCTTTGCTGGTTTTCACCTTGGCCTTTCCTTTTTCTTTTTCTATTCTTTTCTTCTTCTCTCTCTTTTTTGAAATATTTTTTGATTGAATCTGAACTCATAGGATTAGGCATGTCCTTGTTATCCCTTCTGATCAAAATCAACACTTTTCTATATAAGACCTTCCACATAAGGTCCTTCCGAGTTTGACATCCACTTTCTTATGAAGTTCTTTTTGTATGGGAAGAATCTTCTTCGTTACTAGATCTCTCTCATGGAATTCTTTGGGGCAAACTTTTTTAGTGAGCTTGCATCATTTGCTTTTGGTATATTTGACCATGACAGATAACTTTGAACACTCCTCTTCAATCGAGATTAGATCCACAAAAAGTTCCAATGAAAGAATCTCGACTTCAATGGGTAAAAAATTGCAATAAGCCAAAGAGAAAGATGTTGCCCCAGTAGAGGTTCACTTTTTTTTTACCTCCACTGTACTGTTCACTTTGGGGCGATATGGTGTTAATCTTGAACAGACAGCCAACTTTTGATATCGTGTTGTTGTTCAAATTTAGTATATTGTTGGATATGATCCTTTTTGGCATTTCATACCGACATATGATTTTTTCAAAAATTTGCTGACAGTCGACTTTGTGATATTAGCATATGAAGCAGCTTCCACCCACTTAGTGAAGTAATCGACGGCTGCAAAGATGAATTCTTGACCGCTAGAAGCTTTTGCCAAAATCAGCCTAATGACATCCATGCCCCACATAGAGAAAAGCCATGGACTCCATTGATTCTTTGTAAGGTAGGATCTGTTTTTCATCTTGTTCTACCATCCTTAACAAGTCCGGAGATGGGCTACAATCTATGTCATTTTCAAAGTCATGAGATCCCTCTAAACACATGTCTCGCTCAAAAGGAGATTCTGAGTCTGTAGCAGCGTCACTCATGTCGTTGATATTCAAGGACCTATTGTAGGTACCCAAGAATATGCAAAGAATGTATAAATTTATGAATAATTATTTGACATGTTATCTGGCTCATCTGACGTCGTTTTTTGGGGTGCCATCTCCCTCAACTTCTTTGACCTCACCAGCGGGTTCCCTATCTCTGATCAACGCCTCAATCAAACAGCTTACAAAAATGCATCGTTTTCAGTCCAATTGCTCCCCGACATAACCTGGGACCAGATCAACGTTCTTTCAATCTGGGACATCGCCAGCACCTCAGACTTCGGCCATGTCACCCTCCCTCGAAACGAGTCAGATTTGGTTTCAGACACGGTGTATACAGTGTTTGATAATTGTAAGAATTTTTCGAATAATTATAGGGTCCGGTGGAACTTGAATGTGGAGGAAAATTGGATCGAGATCGGGTTAGAAGCAGGGGCGCCGACGACCTATTACATGGCATTTGGGTGGGCGAATCCGAATAGGACGAAAGAGCTGATGTCCGAAGCTGATGTTACGGTGGCAAGTTTTACTGAGGAAGGTAGGCCTTTTGTTGATGATTTTTACATTACGGCTTATAGTGAATGTAAGTTGAGTTCTAAAGATCGTACAGCTATAGGTGTTTTCCCTGATGTAGTTTATGAGAACTCGAAAAATGGCATAATGGTGAATAATACTATGTTGGTTTATGGACATAGGAGAGATGGGGTTTCTTTAATTATGTTTAGGAAACCATTGGATTCGACAGGTAAGAAGTATGATTTGCCTGTGTATCCTAATGAGGATCTGAGGGTTATTTGGGCATTAGGGTTGATGAAACCACCGAATGAAAATCAGTCTCATTTTTTGCCCCAATTTCATGGGGGTCCAGAGAAGGTTGGATAAGGACATTTGGTGCTTCATGTTTCAGAGAAGGTAGATGATTGTTTCGGGCCATTGGATGCTAATGATAATGAGGATCAATAGTTGATTATTGCTGATACAGAAGTCTCCCTTGTTGCTACAACAGGGGAGGTGTTGCATTATCCAAATCCACCAAGTCTGACTAAGGTTTTGTGTATTAATAATAAGTAAGCACCGGTGTTGAGAGTGGAAAGAGGGGTTCCAGTTAAGTTTTTGGTGTAAGTAGGGCATGATGTTGCATTGTATATTACTTCAGATTCTCTAGGTGGGAATGCTACATTAAGGAATGCAACTGAGACTATTTATTCTGGAGAGCCAGAAGCGGAAGGAGTTGTAGCAAATCCTCACGAATTGATTTCGGTTCCTGATAGGAATACCCCCGATCAAGTGTATTATCAATCCTTGTACCAAGAGAAGATGGGATGGAAAGTTCAAGATTTTGATGGTGCCCTGTCTGATATGTATAACACTAGTGTGCATTTAGATGATCAAGTTACTTTCTTTTGGACGTTATCAGAAGATTCAATAACTATTGCTGCCCTTGGTGTGAATAAGAGTGGTTATCTTGCAATAGGTTTCGGTAATGGGATGGTGAATAGCTATGCATATGTGGGCTGGATTGGTGATACTGTAAAATGGCATTTAAATACATATTGCATTGATGGAAAGTATCCCTTGAACATCCATCCAATAAATGAGAATCTGACACACGTCAGGTGCAGGTCAGAAGATGGCATCATTACTTTGGAATTCACACGTCTATTAAAACCATCATGCAATCAAAATGATAAGCCAGAGTGCAAGAACATTGTTGATCCTACAACTCCTCTTAAAGTCATATGGGCAATGGGTTCAAAGTGGACTGATGAACATCTCAGTGAGAAAAACATGCATACTGTCAGTGCAAGTGCTGCTTATCCGTGGTTCTTCCGAGGCTGAGCAAGGTTTACAACCTGTCAAAGCTGTACATGGGTTTATGCTGTTCCTCTCCTGGGGTATTTTGATTCCTGGTGGAATATTGGCTGCTAGATACCTAAAACATGTAAAGGGTGATGGATGGTACCAAATTCATATTTACCTACAATATTCAGGATTAACAATTATTATACTTGGTGTTCTTTTTGCAGTTGCCGAACTTCGAGGTTTCTATGTCAGCTCGTTACATGTTCAGCTTGGTATTGTTGCCATAGTTTCTGCCTCTGTGCAACCAATGAATGCATATCTCAGACCGGAGAAACCTGCTAATGGTGTTGGGAAGAAACCGAATAGCCGAAACAAAGCGAAAGCACAACAGGTGTTCTTTCTCTCCTTATAACTCCTGTCAAAAATTATGGCAAGCACAATAGCACAAGATATGTTCTCTAGCAACCTTAATCAACCACAAATCAACTAATGCAACCACAACAAAAATAAATAGAGACACCGATATTTTTACGTGGAAAACCCCTCTAAATCAAGGGTAAAAACCACGGGACTTTAGAGTCCGATAAAGAGTTCCACTATCATCAAATGTTCAACTACAAGATCACAATATCAAGCCTACAACAAGCATTCAACTCCGACAAGGCTAACAATATGTAATCTTTAGCAAAAGAGAGAAAAATGAGAGAACATCACCAAAAACGTAGCTGCTGAAAAATGGGTAATTCTGACGCTACAAGTCTCGGATGAAAAATCCGACCGTACAAAGTCAAGAACACCTTATCACCTAGCTTCTGTCCAAAAATCAGCTCAATCGAACCACGGATGGACCTTCGATCGAAGAGTTGATCACTGCTGCACCAAGCTTGAAAAACTGATTTTTCTATTCTCTTTCTCTCTATTTTTTTTAGCTCTCTGCAGAGATTTCTGCCCACTCCCACGTTAATAAGCCAAAAAATTGGCTTTTGACAAAACCAAAAAACGGAAGGCAAAACATTGTGGCAGAAAATATGGGTTTCCCACATAGTGGGACCCATACCCAACAAATCTCCCCCTCCAACTATGTGGGGAATGCCTCCATGCCGGAGGTGAAACAACATGCTTCAAACTTTCCTCTTGGTAAGGCCTTCGTCAACATATCAGCACCAATATCATTAGTGTGTATCTTCTCAAGCTCTAACAGCTTAGCTTCAAGAACATCTCGTATCCAATGGTACCTCACATCAATATGCTTAGATCTAGCATGAAAAGTTGAGTTCTTACCAAGATGAATAGCACTCTGGCTATCACAGTACAGGACATACTTCTCCTGAGTAAAACCAAGCTCATGCACAAACTTCTTCATCCAAAGCATCTCCTTACACGCTTCGGTTGCTGCAATGAACTCTGATTCGGTGGTGGACAATGCAACACACTTTTGCAGTCTCGATTGCCATGCCACAGCTCCCCCTGCATAAGTGATTAAGTAACCTGAAGTAGATCTCCTCGAGTCAATGTCTCCGGCCATGTCTGAATCTGTATACCCAACAAGAACAGGTTTCTCATTGCCGAAACAAAGTTTCATGTTGGAAGTGCCACGAACATATCTCATAATCCACTTCACTGCATTCCAATGCTCTCTGCCTGGATTAGAAAGAAACCGACTAACTGTACCAACGGCATAAGCCAAGTCTGGTCTCGTGCAAACCATTGCGTACATCAAACTACCCACGGCTGAAGAGTAAGGAATTTTCTGCATCTCTTCCTTCTCCTTTTCTGTGGAAGGACTATGCTTAACACTCAATCTAAAGTGCATAGCAAAGGGAGTATTCACCGCTTTAGCTTTGTCCATACTAAACCTTTGAAGTACTTTCTCAATGCACCTCTCTTGTGATAACCATAATTTCTTGGCCTTTCTATCACGTGTCAGTCTTATGCCAAGAATTTGCTTTGCTGGCCCCAAATCCTTCATTGCAAAGGATTTACTCAACTCTTGTTTCAACTTCTCAATTCTAGAAGCATTCTGACCAACAATAAGCATATCATCAACATAGAGCAAAAGAATAATAAAATTATCACCAGAGAATCTCTTAACAAACACACAATGATCAGAAGTAGTCTTCTTGTAGCCTTGCTCCCCCATAACAGACTCAAACTTCTTGTACCATTACCTTGGAGCTTGCTTCAAACCATACAAGCTCTTCTTCAATCTGCACACATAGTCCTCTTTCCCTTGTGCAACAAAACCCTCTGGCTGCTCCATGTAAAGCTCTTCTTCCAAGTCACCATGAAGAAAAGCAGTTTTCACATCCATTTGTTCAACCTCTAGGTCATAACAAGCTACCAAACTCAGTATAGTTCTGATAGAGGACATCTTCACAACCGGAGAAAATATTTCTTCAAAATCAACCCCTTTTTTCTGAGTATAACCCTTGACAACCAATCTAGCTTTGTATCGTGGAAATGAAGACTTCTCTTCTTGCTTCAACCTGTAAACCCACCGATTCTTCAAAGCTCTTTTGCCCTTAGGCAGTTTCACCAATTCAAAAGTATGGTTCTCATGCAAGGATTGAAGTTCGTCTTTCATCGCTTCAACCCACTGATCTTTGCATTCACTCTCCATAGCCTCTTCATAACATTCAGGTTCTCCCCCGTCAGTCAAAAGAACATATTCATAGGAGAATACCTGACAGAAGATCGTCGATCTCTGGAAGACCTTCGAAGTGGAACTGCTGGTGGAGCTATAGGTGCTTGTTGTTGATCATTCACAACATCATCCATGGGAGTATCAAAGTCACCTATAGTCTGATGGTCACCACTAACATCACCATGCACATCATCCTGGATAGGATCTGGTGAAGAGTCTAGGGGAACCGGATTCACATCGATCAAGTCACCACTACCTTGTGAATCCACTTTCTCCGTCTTATCAATGTCATCAATGGTCTGATCCTCAATGAAGACAACATCTCTGCTTCTCACGAGTTTCTTCTGAACTGGATCATAGAGTCTATAACCAAACTCACCATCTAGACCATAACCAATAAAAATGCATTGTCGAGCCTTGGCATCCAACTTGGATCTTTCATCCTTTGGAACATGAACAAATGCTTTACAACCGAACACACGTAGGTGATCATATGACACGTCTTTACCAAACCAAACTCTATCTGGCACATCACCTTTCAAAGGAACACTAGGAGACAGATTTATCACATGTGTCACTGTATTCAAAGCTTCAGCCCAAAACGATCTTGGTAACTTTGCATCTGACAACAAACATCTGACTCTCTCAATCAATGTTCGGTTCATTCTTTCAGCTAACCCATTTAACTGTGGAGTCTTTGGTGGTGTTCTCTGATGTCTGATTCCCTGTCGCAGACAATACTCATGAAACGACCCTGTGTAATCGCCACCATTATCAGTACGAATGCACTTCAACTTCTTCCCAGTTTCCCTTTCAACTGATGCTTGAAACTGTTTAAACACCTCAAAGACTTGATTTTTAGACTTCAAAGTGTAAACCCATAGCTTTCTTGAACAATCATCAATGAAAGTCACAAAGTAAAGTGCACCACCATGTGATCTTACTTTTATCGGACCACAAACATCTGAATGGACCAACTCTAGCAACTCTGATTTCTTATGAGGAGGATGGCTACTAAATGAAACTCTTTTCTATTTTCCTGCTAGACAATGAGCACAATTCTTCAGTGTAGCATTCTTTAAACCCGAAAGTTGATTCTTCTTCGCTAAACAGCTAAGCCCCTTCTCACTCATGTGACTGAGTCGTTTATGCCACAACTCAGTTGAGTTGTCATTCAGTGTCACATTCACCGTCTCTCGAGAAGTCAAAGCTTGCATCAAGTACAAATTTGAGCTCTTCTTTCCTCGAGCCACAACTAAGGAGCCTTTAGTCAGCTTCCACTGCCCTTCACTGAAGGTGTTACAGAATCCCTCATCATCAAGTTTTCCTGCAGAAATCAAATTCAAACGGACATCCGGTGCATGTCTGACATCCTTGAGAGTTAACTTTGTTCCATTGTTACTTACCAAGCTAACATCTCCCATACCAATAACTGAAACCAAACCATCATTACCCATCTTCAATACCCCAAAATCACCAGGAGTATAAGATGTGAAGAATTCCTTCCTCGACGTGACATGAAGTGATGCACCAGTATCAATCACCCAACTAGTCTCGTCGCATGCTAGGCTGACCAAATTCTCATCACAAATAACTAACAAATCTTCACGAGTAACAGTAGCAACACGCTCGGATTTTTCATCGTCATTCCGATCGTGTTTATCACCACCACCTTTGTTCTCTTTCTTCTACTTGAAGCAATATTTCTTGATATGACCTTTCTTACCACAATGATGACACTCAAGATTCTTGTATCTCGATCTTGACTTGCTTCGGCTTTTATCTCTACCCTTTCCATCTTTGTCTCTGTTTCTCCCCCTGTTCTCGATAACCAACACCTTGGACTGTGATGTAGAACCCTGAGATCTTCTTCTAACCTCTTCATTCAACACACCACTCTTAGCCAAATCCAAAGTAATAATACCCTGTGGGGCAGAATTAATGAGTGAGACTCGAAAGGTCTCCCAAGAGTCTGGTAGAGTAGCAAGCAACCAAAGTCCTAAAATCTCGTCATCAAATTTGACACCCATACCAAGCAACTGATTCATCACACTCTGAAATTCACTAACATGGTCAGCTATAGACATTCCTTCTTTATATTTCAGCGCCATCATTTTCTTCAGCAAAAATAACTTGTTATTGCCCGACCTCGAAGCATACAAGCTTTCAAGCTTCTCCCACAATGTTCGAGCATGTGTCTCCTGATCAATGTGGTTGTAAACATTTTCTTCAACAAATTGCCGAATAAAGCCACACACTTGTTGATGCTCAAATTCCCATTCTTCATCACTTTTCGAATCGGGTTTTTGAGTAGTAAAGACCGGAAGATGCAAAGCCTTCACAAACAACAAGTCCTTCATTTATTCTGCCAAAGTTGATAATTTGTGCCATTCAACATAATCATCTTACTCGTATTAATTTCCATAATTATCTGACACAATAACCAAGCTCTGATACCAGTTTGTTGGGAAGAAACCGAACAACCGAAACAAAGCGAAAGCACAACAGGTGTTCTTTCTCTCCTTATAACTCCTGTCAAAAATTATGGCAAGCACAATAGCACAAGATATGTTCTCTAGCAACCTTAATCAACCACAAATCAACTAATGCAACCACAACAAAAATAAATAGAGACACCGATATTTTTACGTGGAAAACCCCTCTAAATCAAGGGTAAAAACCACGGGACTTTAGAGTCCGATAAAGAGTTCCACTATCATCAAATGTTCAACTACAAGATCACAATATCAAGCCTACAACAAGCATTCAACTCCGACAAGGCTAACAATATGTAATCTTTAGCAAAAGAGAGAAAAATGAGAGAACATCACCAAAAACGTAGCTGCTGAAAAATGGGTAATTCTGACGCTACAAGTCTCGGATGAAAAATCCGACCGTACAAAGTCAAGAACACCTTATCACCTAGCTGCTGTCCAAAAATCAGCTCAATCGAACCACGGATGGACCTTCGATGAAGAGTTGATCACTGCTGCACCAAGCTTGAAAAACTGATTTTTCTATTCTCTTTCTCTCTATTTTTTTTTTAGCTCTCTGCAGAGATTTCTGCCCACTCCCACGTTAATAAGCCAAAAAATTGGCTTTTGACAAAACCAAAAAAAGGAAGACAAAATATTGTGGCAGAAAATATGGGTTTCCCACATAGTGGGACCCATACCCAACAAATGGGGAGGACGCTTCCACAAAGAGATTAATTAATTTGGGAGTATTTCCATGTAATTATCGGCAAAGGTGCCATTCCCGTAGGAATTGCAGCACTTTTCACTGGAATGAAGCATTTAGGAGAAAGTTATAGAGTAGAAAACGTCCACGATCTTAGCTGGGTATTAATAATATGGTTCATGATTGCTGCATTGACTTGCAAGAGCGACTCAATGGAAAGATTCAATTTGAATACAAGTTCACAAGTTCATATATAATTTTTATTAAAATTAAAAGGAAAGTTGATCCTCCAACTAGCAAGATTTTTGTACAACAATAAATATGCAACCAAATACCCACATCGGGCCCTCTCCATTTCACCAAATCAAATCATCTTAAAAAAAACGATGATTCCAAAGCACCATAAGACTCCGTCATCGTTAAATCATACTAATTCCATAAGACCCACAGCGGTTACATTTCTTTTATTTTCTGTTTCAACACTTACCATTTTACCTTACTGCTGGGACCCCTTCCTTACCATAGACTCATGCATTCAAAGTAAAATAATTGTACATCAGCCTATTCTTGAAGATTTGCAAAAGACTTAATATGGAAGGGAGAGAGATGGCTCCATCCTTTTGCTACTTGAAATTTATTCTTCATCCCACTGAACAATTCCAATACAAAATTATATCCTTAAGTTTTATAAATTCTTGCTTTCTAATTGATTAACCCATTCTATGCTTTCCAATTAATCAACCCTTCTAACAAGTTATTATTTTATATGTTCAATTAAATCCATCATAGGTAAATTTTTCTGGTGTGGATTTGGTTAATATATCCAAAGAATTTAATCTACTACTAAACTATTTGTCTAAATTCATCTTGAAGCCATTTTCCAAACAATTATTAAAAGAGAAAAAATTTGGTAATAGTGAAAATATTATTATTGGATGAAACGTAATAACTAAATTAATTTATTGTTGTGGATATATATATATATTTTTCAGTAAATCAGACTGATATTGTTGGGGATATATTAAATAAACATTACTTTATCCATAAAACAAGCATAGCATTTGTTGTTAATAAATTTTATCACAAAGAAAAAAATAAGTAATGGTGTAGACATGCAGTCTTGCATTTTTCTGGCTTTCATTCTTTACTGTGTATTGTGGTTGGAGCCCAATATTACTCGTATTACTTGTCAAAGACTTAACATCACTGGAACAAAACAATTCAGATCAACACAAGACAAAACACATCCAAACAAACAATACACAGAAATAGAAAGAGAGAGGGTAGAAGATTCCTTCTTGGTATGCATTACTACAAATTACACAGACTTTGACTTACACCGTTTTCATCCCCATCCCCACCAAGAATTTTCATCCCCATCTCTGTCCTGTGACCCGTTACGGGTACAAAACTCAAATTCATCCTCTCCCTACCACCCACGTGGGTCTCAAACCCACCTAATCCCCACTATACTTGCCTTATGACCCACTTTGTATAATATATTTATAAGTATCAGTTAAATAAAATAAACAAACTTTTTGTGACAAAAGTATAAAATATTTATCCTCCAAACTCCCACCACATATGTGACATTATTCTAACTGTCACTATTTAAAAAAAAAAGGTAAGTCGTTACGACCTTTAATTGATAAATAAGATATAATTTCAAGTTTAAAAATTCAAAAAATAAAGTCATTACATAATATCAAAATATAAACAATATCTTAAATACATCATAAATATCTTCAAATGCAACACAAGAGCAAAAATTAAATACTATTAAAATAATTATTAAATTATTTTTTTATAAATGTTTATTTTTTAAATATGCTTATTATATTATGCGGGATGGGATGGGGTAGGTGGGGATGAGGTAGGTACAAGGTCATACCCACGCCTACCCCACCACTCACAACGGGTTTAATTTTTGTCCCCATCTCACTGTCAATTGAGCACAAAGTAGGGCGGGACCCGCAAAACTTGCCCCACTGGATCCCTAAGTGATTCTACTTAAATTTTGATCTTTCTAATTTAAAATCAATTCCTATTAAATCGAAAGATTCAATTTAAGTATAACATCACAAATTTTCTTCTTTAAGTAATTTAAAAAAACATTATTATAACAAGTTAGGTGAAATCGAAGGGAATTTATTGCTTGATAAACCAGAAAGGAAGAGACATGGATTAGATTAGAGTAATTATTTTATGAAATTATAGACATCACCATGCCATAAATTATTATTATTTAATTGGATAAAACTATTTAATTACAATTTTGAAATTAAAAGAGAAGATTTCTCAAAATTAGATGGATGTTATGCAAACGAGATCAAAGAAGATTATAATTTATTAGACTACAGATTTCTTAATCTATTAGATGGATGCTATGCTACTTACCTATCAGATTTTCTACATAAAGATTAGCTTTATAATTTCCGATATTTATAAGAATGAAAAGCCTTTGATTGGATATAAAAATTATTCCATAAACTGTGCTCTTATAAAGTAAAATTGTTAGGAGATCTTTAATATGTAGGTTTAAAATTTTAAACCAAAATTGATTTACGGTACTAATTTTGTAATTTTTTATTTTATTTTCGTAGTAAAAGTGAATCAATAAAAAATTTTATTATTACTTATACTAAAAGGCGAGAATATATGGAAATCTTTCATATTTCTGATTATTATGTAATTTAGAATACACCAACAAAATTCCCAATGGAAATTTATGATATTTTAAAAACTTATGGAAATATATATTATTCTGCTTTAATTAAGGCAACAATATAATGATATATAGTGTACGAAATGGCTAAAATTGCTGCAAACTTTTGACTCGCGGTAGAAGAAACATGCTTACTTAGTTACATTCAAAAACACTTATAAACTTTGCTTTATATAATATATATGAAATAAACAAAGTTTTGGACTGAAATGATAGAGGTATTAGATTAATTCAAAATTTTAAATGCAAGGCAACTATAATTATATTGTTAAATTCAATGATTAGATTATTAAATTCAGGATTGCCAATGTAATTATTTGAGAATGGTCCACACAAAGCTTAATTTGATCTATCTGAATATTACAAAGTTTCTATTACTTGTTGGCATTCTTTTCAATTCATGTTTCCAACATGGGCCCATCGAAGCAACTGCGACTTAGCCGTGCAGAACAAGTAAGAGATGAGAACCAAAGGCATGTCTTCAAAACTAGAAATTTAGATTTTATAGAAAAACAGGTCTTTCCATCTTGGTATATATTTTGTTAGACATTACAATCATATCACGATCAAACATGTTGCAATCATGAGACTCTAAATCAAACCATGTCACTCACTCTCTTCAGCTGGTCCCCAGTACTTGTCTTTGTTGTTTTGATGCCTTACAATTGGTATTTGGACTTTTAAACCAATGAAACATCAACAAAGTTCTCCCCATTTAGAGGGGTACTGACTTAGTAGTACTTGGGATGATAGGGAAAAAGCATGACCCTCGAAACCTCTTCGCAACCAAATCAACTGATCTGTTTTTATTTCTAGTTGTAATTTAATCGATATTACTGCCACTTTGAATTTGATAACAATGAGTCTCGCAGACACCATCCAAGTCCAGCCCCACTCTAGGACAATAACTTCCATGGATATTTACCCATTGAGTAATTTAATTTGCCAACAAATTTTGATCTCACTAAACATCGAAGCTTGTTTCCGAACACCATCAAACTCACTTGTTTTATCCCATCAACTTTGAGCAATTTGTCAAAAACTAGAATCAAACAATCTCAAAGGATAGATTCCTACAACATTTGTAATAATTTTTGTTTAATAATTTTTATCACAAAGAAAAAAGAATAGAGTAATCTCTAATGACATTAAATAAAATGATATTTGAGAAAAGGAACATGCAATGAATGTATTATTGTTTGGTTTTGAATATTGGGATAAGAAATGTAAAAAGTTAATAAAGATGTGGTTGATATTTGTCTAAATATGACAAAGTTTCTATTACTTATCTTTTCAATTCATGTTTTCAATGTAGGTCCATCTAACTAACAGCCACTCAGCCTTACATAACTAGAGATGAGAACCACAGGCATGTAATCCAAACTAGAAATTCAATTTTATAGCTAAGGAAAAAGAGAAAATTTAAGTCTTTTCCTCTCAATATTTATTTAATCAGAGATTACAAAATAGTTTCAATCAAACATGTTGTAATAATTAGACTAAATCAAATAGTTTCAATCTGCTGGCCCCCAATACTTGTCTTTGTTTTTTATGTCTTGTAATTGATATCTGGACTTTTAAACCAAGGAGAAAGTTTTCCCTTCCGTCAATCGCTTTTATTATATTTGAAAATGAAAAAAAACATAAACATCTCTCTCATTTTCCAATTGCCAATTGGAATTTGTGATCATCTCGCAGTTGGAATTACTATAAACTTACGAAGTATTGAACTAACATTAGGAAAGTATTAAACTCGGTTGTTTCTCTCCTTATGATGCGCCTTACACCCATATCCAACCTTATGGAAAAACCAAGCTTCCTCCCTCCGTTTATGTTTGGGCTGCTATTTGCAACCTTTGGGGTTATTTTGTCTGCAAAATATTCTAGCATCACCGTTGATCAGTCTGCTCTTCTAGCACTCAAATCTCTTATAACTCATGATCCTCACAATTTCTTGACAACCAATTGGTCTACTTCTACCTCCGTTTGTAGCTGGATTGGTGTCACATGTGGATCTAAACACTATAGAGTCACTGCTCTGAATTTGTCAAGCATGGATCTCACAGGCACCATTTCTTCTCAATTGGGAAATCTATCTTTCCTTGCTTGGCTCGATATTCATCAAAATAGTTTCCTAGGCTCTTTACCCATTGAGTTAACTAATTTGCGTCGGATGAAATATTTGGACTTTGGTAACAATAGCTTCAATGGAGAAATCCCATTATGGTTTGGTTGCTTCAGTAAACTTCAAACATTGTCTCTATACCTTAACAACTTCATTGGTGTTATCCCATCTACTCTAGGCAATTTGTCAAAACTAGAAAGGTTGAGCTTGGGTGGGAATCAAATTACCGGTGGAATTCCAAATAGTTTATTCAAGTGCAAAGAGCTGAAGTTTTTATCATTGTTTAACAACTCCTTGGAGGGAAGTATACCTACAGAAATTGAAAATTTGACTTTGCTCAAGACTTTGGGTCTTGGTATCAACCATTTCAAAGGTAAACAATGCCTGGTTATTGTTTCATTCATTTTTATCTAATTTCCATCAACAGTTGTTTTAAGTAGTGAAGCGGGACTTTAAACAATAACCACTAAGTTCAGTGCTAGCAGAACCAAACTTTTTTTAGGTTGAGAACTGTTGTTTGTTTTCATTGCATTTCATGTGCTTAAATATTGTTAGTTTTCATTTTTGCGCAAAAACTTGTGGAGTTGAGAGACTCATTGATGTCAACTTTCTATATTCCCGAAAAACTGCATTTTATAAAGCTCATTTTGGTATTTTCCCTCCTCCACCAGGTGCTATATATTACTAATTAATTACAATATTTTAACTTCTTACTATAATACTTTTGCTTAAAAACAAGTACACACACAAATATAACATAATTCTAGCACCAAGCTATTTTGACCAGTTTCTTTATATTTTTAGGTAAAATCCCATCAACTATTGGAAACTTGACCACTCTCGAAGTTATTGATCTTGCTTATAATAACTTATCAGGTATAATATCATTTTTTCTTTTTGTTGTTACATTTATGCAATCCCTATATATTATTAATTAGCTTTTGACTTCTCTCCAATCAATTATATATTTAATACTTCGACTATTTTTTTTTTTGTATTTATAGAATATTGAACATTAGTTGTGGGTATGTTAAGGCTGTCCCTGTTTTGGGGTTGTAGCCCAATAATTGTGGCTAATTCTTTCTCAAATGGTCAGGTTCTCTGCCTTAATCCATAGAATCAAAGTATTTGTAGAATTTTGAACATTATATAAGTATTACACTCAACTATTTCCCTCCTCTCTGAATAGCCTTATCCCCTACCTAATTTCACCGTTAATCAAATCAACCTTGTAGCACTAAAATCTCATAGATTACTTTTACTTATAAATTCAAACATCACAACTCTTGATGCATTAGGTATGGATTTCACAAACACCATACCATCTCAACTGGAAATCTTCTTTCCTTGCCAAACTCAACATTTGTAACAATAGTTTCTATGTTTGTTTACCCATTGAGTACACTAGTTTGCATCAGTTAGAATATTTCAACTTTGGCAACAATAATTTCTAAAACTTAAAAGCTTGTATTTGTATAGCAACAACTTCACTGGTGTTATCCCTATCTACCCTAAGCAATTTCTCAAAACTAGAAATGTCAAAACTAGGTAATAATATTATCGTTGTAGGTCATCTACCGTTAGAAATATTTGATAACCTATCTAAACTGCAAGTCTTAAAGTTGAGAGGCGATAAGATTTCGGGTAGAATTCCAAATAGTTTAATCAAGTGCAATGAGTTAACATTTTTATCATTCTATAACAACTCTTTGGGTGCAAGTATCCCTATGGAAATTTGAAATTTTACATTATAATCAAGGGATGTTGCACCTACATCCTTGGAATGAAAATTTTAAAGATACTGAAGAATGATTAAAATTTATTAAATTCAGTTATTCGTCTCCTTATGATTTGCCTTATACCCAAACAAAACCTTATGGTAGAAATTGGCTTCTTCATCTTGGCTTTTCATCCATCATTTTTCTTTGGGTTCACCCTCAATTGTTGTTTGTTCTCAGCTTAAATTAATCAAAGCAATGATTTTCTTTGTGTTAAATGATTTTGAGATTTTGGGCGATATATTAATGGTCACCGTTGTTTGTTTTATATATTTCAAAACTTAGAGATTGGCTTATCAAGAAAGATGATGATGATGAGTATTAGTGAAGAAGGGGATAACAATAAACACAATCTAAAGATAAGTCAAAGAATATAAGTAAGTATTTTGAGAAAACAATCTCAAACTGTTTTCAGCCATAAGTTTAATATAAGAGAAACAGAGTACATGACTTCTCTCTCTAATTACAGAAACAAATAAAGTGCATGGGTTCTATCATCAAGCTATTTTGACAAATTTGATTATATATTTTAGGTGAAAGCCTTTCGGCTATTAACAATTTGACTACTCTCGAGATCATAAATCTTTCTAATAACAACATAACAAGTATAATATCATTTCTTATAACATTTGATATTGTATAACAATGATTCCTATAATAGCTAGGAATTTTTCAAGCTTCATTTGGTTATATTTTCATAATAATTCTTATCCAGGTTCCATACATGTGTAAATCTTATATATCTTTTTACCAATACAAAAATAGTTTCAAAACTAATCATCTCATTATGTCATCTACTGCCTAGATGTTTGATAACATTTCTAAATTGCAATTATTAAGCTCCACAGATAATCAAATTTCAGTAGAATTTCAAATAGCTTATTCAAGTGTAAAGGGTTCAAGTATTAATTATTGCGTAACAACTCTTTGGAGGGAATTATGCCCATAGAAATTGGAAACTTGACTCTGCCCCAATCTTTGTATTCTGGTTACAAAAAGCTCATTATCATGTGAGTTCTTACTAGTTTCTTTACTGTTCAACTCCTTAGTCCCTTTTCACCTAGACTATATCTAGGGTCTGGCGACATTTTTGGATTCCTAGTAGTCTGTATGTACAGATATATGTGTGTCTATATGTGCAGATATGTGTGTGTGTTTGCTGATTCCTTAGCAAAAAATTGTATCAATACGGCTCTTATCACTATTATAAATGTTTGGCTTAAAATGCACATGTGTTTTTGATCATTTGTGGCGAGATAAATAGCATACAGTTTAGGGAAACATATTGTATGCAATACTATCAGTTGTTTGATATTAGCTAATCGCTGCTAACTAATAAAAGTTCCTAAAAATATATATATTTGTTCAGCTTCGATGATGTATCCTATATTTGAGCAAAACTATTAAGCGTGAACTATTTTATTCCTTCTAATTGTCATCATCATTTCAACTATAAATTCAAGTATTATAATTAAAATATTTTTGGGTTGTCATAATTAAAATAGGTAAATCAACCGACACTAATATGCTCAACAAATAAATTAAAGGTTTGCTAGGAAAATATTTACAAATATTTACTGATTTAATTATACATTTCAGGTGAAATTCCTCTTGTTATTGGAAACTTGGCTTCTCTTCAGATGCTTTATCTTTTTAATAACAGATTGATAGGTATAATTTCATGTTTCTTTTATTCTCCTTTTTGTTATTAAATTTATGCAATATTTTTAAATATTTTTTGTTATTCTCCTTTGGAAAACAATGTGTGTGTTTTTTTTAAAAAAATTTATTGAATTAACATCAAGCTTGTAACTAATTTATTTCTATCCGTTTGATTTTTTTTATTAATTTTTGCTCCGCCATAGTCCATAGTATGAGAGAAATAGATATATAAATTATTAATTATATGTTTTTTTCATCTAATTTTCACCTACTCATAAACAATCACTTATTTCAACTATTTTATTAAAACTTCTAATTTCTCCGAAAGTATATAAATAAAAATAACTGTCGTTTTAAAAATACAATTAATTACACATTTAATCCTTTAACTACTTTGAAATTAGACAAATATAAGAATATTCGTATAAGATGCATTATTTTTTCTTAGACTAATTTATTTATTATTAGACAGCTTAAAATTATTAAACTCTTTCAAATAATATATTTCTTAATACAAATATTTAAATGCAAACATGGGTAATATGACATCCCTATGCATGAAACAACTTCTTATATAAGCAAAACCAAATGTCCTGCTTTACTAATATTCTTAAAAATAACAAACCTACTTACCTTAAAACTTCTTTTTATATTGCTCTACATTTTTATTTTTATTTTTCTTTATATACTCACATTTTTTGCTGTAAAATAATTACTCATTTCATAATTTTTACCACTAGAATTTAATTTTGAATTGCCAAAAGTTTAGGTATGTTTAGGAATTTATTGGAATTCCACATCCTAAGTTCATCATCTACCTTATGGCAGAAATTAGCTTATTCGTCACTTTTGATCCATCATTTTTCTTTGCTTCTCATATTTGTTCATCCAAAACTTTATTTGTTCTTGCTTTAATTAACTAAAGTGATGATTTCTTTTTGTTGGACGATTTTTAGATTTTGAGTGACATATTATGGGACCAATGTATCTAATTCTCCTCTACAACTATGAATTTTGTGTTTAGTGTTTTTTTGGATGTTTTAGTTTTTCCTTTTTATGATCTATGCGGTATTTTTTTCTGGCACAAAGATAAATATTTTTTATTGTTAATTTGAGTATTATAATTAAAATATTTTTGGGTTATCATAAGTACTATAAGACTAAACAAAACTTGCATATTTAAAAATAGGTAAATGAAACAGACACTAAAATGCTCAACAAATAAATTAAGGGTTTGCTAGGAAAATATTTACAAATTTTGACTGATTTAATTATATGTTTCAGGTGAAATTCCTCTTGTTATTGGAAACTTGACTTCTCTTCGAGAGCTTTATCTTGGCAATAACAAATTGACAGGTATAATTTCATGTTTCTTTTATTCTCCTTTTTGTTATTAAATTTATGCAATCTTTTAAAGTAAATAAAATAAAAGTTGCCTTAAAAGATTAAAACCTCATTATTATGTCCAAATGTAAGAAGTTATGAAGTAAATTAAGCAATCATTTCATCATAAAAAGGATTATATGAAACAATTACTCCACATTAGCATATGTTACTTCTATTCAAAATTTCATACTTTTAAAAAATTTCAACTTGTTGTAGTATTTCTAGCTCAACATATATATTATATATATAAGCTTGAACTCGAAAATTAATAAAAATGATTGATTGAAATATTTTTTTGAATTAAAAGATGTAATTTTATTAAATATTAGAATATAATATATATAATTAAACTCTACTAAAGTTAATTTAATATTTTCAATATTAGACAGCTTAAAATGATTAAACTCTTTCAAATAATAAATTTCGACTCAAATATTTAACAGTTGATATTATATAACAATGATTTAGAAGGGCAGATTCCTATAATAGCTAGGAATTTTTCAAGCTTCATTTGGTTATATTTTCATAACAATTCTTATTCAGGTTCCTTACATGTGTAAATCTTAAATATATTTTCATCAGTAAAAAATTAGTTTCAAAACTAATCATCTCATTATAGGTCATCTACTATCAACATGTTTGATAACATTTCTAAATTGCAATTATTAAGCTTGACACATAATGAAATTTCTAAATTGCAATTATTAAGCTTGACACATAATTAAATTTTAGTAGAATTTCAAATAGCTTATTCAAGTGTAAAGAGTTGATGTATTTATCATTGCATAACAACTCTTTGGAGGGAATTATGCCTATAGAAATTGGAAACTAGACTATGCCCCAATCTTTGTATTCTTGTTACAACAAGCTCATTATCATGTGAGTTCTTACTAGTTTCTTTACTGTTCAACTCCTCAGTCCCTTTTCACCTAGACTATATCTAGGGTCTAGCGGCATTTTTGGGTTCCTAGTAGTCTGTATGTGCAGATATATGTGTGTGTCTATATGTGCAGATATGTGTGTTTGCTGATTCCTTAGCAAGAAATTGTATCAATACGGCGCTTATCACTATTATAAATGTTTGGCTTAAAATGCACATGTGTTTTTGATAATTTGTGGCTAGAGATAAATAGCATACAGTTTAGGGAAACATATTGTATGCAATAGTATGAGTTGTTTGACATTAGATGATCACTTCTAACTAATAAAAGTTTCTAAATATATATATATATATGTTCGGCTTCGATGATGTATCCTATATTTGAGCAAAACTAATAAGCGTGAACTATTTTATTCCATCTAATTTTCATCATCATTTCAACTATAAATTTGAGTATTATAATTAAATTATTTTTGGGCTGTCATAAGTACTATAAAACTAAACAAAACTTGCATATTTAAAAATAGGTAAATGAAACGACACTAATATGCTCAACAAATAAATTAAGGGTTTGCTAGGAAAATAGTTACAAATATTTTTGTGTTTAGTGCTAAAAAAAATGCCTACAATGCTAAAAAAATAAATTAATGGCTTGCTAGAAAATGGTGATTCTTTGAATTCATGTTGCCAATGTGTGTTAATAGAAAGAAATTGGGAGCAACCGTGAAGAAAATAAATTGAGGATCTCAATCAAACACGTTTCACATTACTTGTCTTTTCATTTCATGATTTGATTGATTTATCAAACAAAGAATAATTGAAAATGGAAAGTAAGGGTAAAAGTTGGGAAGGATAGATGAAAAATAATTCATTGTTTGGCCCAAACGTGAATAATGCAGTCTTAAAACAACATTTCTTGTGGAAAGCTTGTGTGAAATTAATGGTGAAAAAGGAGGCCACTTTACAAATTCATGTTTGAATGGAAGAAAGTGTAAAAGGCAACCCAATATGAGGGAGATTAATAATGGCTCAACGCATGAAAAACACCAATGTAGGTCCATCCAACCAACTGGGACTCATCAATTCATGTGACGAATTTTCAAATTAGAAAAGTATTTAAAGAATATTGAACTAACATTAAAAAGTATTAAACTCGGTTGTTTCTCTCCTTATGATGCGCCTTACACCCATGTCCAACCTTATGGCAAAACCAAGCTTCCTCCCTCCATTTATGTTTGGGCTGCTATTCGTAACCTTTGGGGTTATTTTGTCTGCAAAATATTCTAGCATCACCGTTGATCAATCTGCTCTTCTAGCACTCAAATCTCATATAACTCATGATCCTCACAATTTCTTGACAACCAATTGGTCTACTTCTACCTCTTTTTGTAGCTGGATTGGTGTCACATGTGGATCTAAACACTATAGGGTCACTGCTCTGAATTTGTCAAGCATGGATCTCACAGGCACCATTTCTTCTCAATTGGGAAATCTATCTTTCCTTGCTTGGCTCGATATTCATCAAAATAGTTTCCTAGGCTCTTTACCCATTGAGTTAACTAATTTGCGTCGGATGAAATATTTGGACTTTGGTAACAATAGCTTCAATGGAGAAATCCCATTATGGTTTGGTTGCTTCAGTAAACTTCAAACATTGTCTCTATACCTTAACAACTTCATTGGTGTTATCCCATCTACTCTAGGCAATTTGTCAAAACTAGAAAGGTTGAGCTTGGGTGGGAATCAAATTACCGGTAGAATTCCAAATAGTTTATTCAAGTGCAAAGAGCTGAAGTTTTTAGCATTGTTTAACAACTCCTTGGAGGGAAGTATACCTACAGAAACTGAAAATTTGACTTTGCTCAAGACTTTGGGTCTTGTTATCAACCATTTCAAAGGTAAACAATGCCTGGTTATTGTTTCATTCATTTTTATCTAATTTCCATCAACAGTTGTTTTAAGTAGTGAAGCGGGACTTTAAACAATAACCACTAAGTTCAGTGCTAGCAGAACCAAACTTTTTTTAGGTTGAGAACTGTTGTTTGTTTTCATTGCATTTCATGTGCTTAAATATTGTTAGTTTTTATTTTTGCGCAAAAACTTGTGGAGTTGAGAGACTCATTGATGTCAACTTTCTATATTCCCGAAAAACTGCATTTTATAAAGCTCATTTTGGTATTTTCCCTCCTCCACCAGGTGCTATATATTACTAATTAATTACAATCTTTTAACTTCTTACTATAATACTTTTGGCTTAAAAACAATTAATTACACATTTAATCCTTTAACTACTTTGAAATTAGAAAAATATAAAAATCTTGGTATAAGACATATATTTTTAGATGCTTTACTTTTTCTTTGACTAACTTACTTATATTTTTAGGTGAAATCTCATTAATAATTGGAAACTTGACTACCCTCAAAGCTATTGATCTTTCTAATAACAACTTATCAAGTATAATATTATTGTTTTCTTTTTTTTTTCTTATACTATTATGAGTATAAGAAACAAATTTGAGTTACAAATTGTCAAAAGTTCAACGTGTTTGAGTATTTATTAAAATTTCTCTATATCCTGGGTTACTTCTAAGTTAGCTATCTACATTAAACATAAATTAAAAAAAAAGATAACATAATTCTAGCACCAAGATATTTTGACCTATTTATTTATATTTTTAGGTAAAATCCCATCAACTGTTAGAAACTTGACCACTCTCGAAAAGTTATTGAACTTTCTAATAACAACTTATCAAGTATAATATCATTTTTTTTTCTTTTTGTTGTTACATTTATGCAATCCCTTTTTAGTTGTTATATATTATCAGGTATATATTATTAAAATAGTTACTATAAAACTAAACAAAATTTGCATATTTCAAAATAGGTAAATCAAACAGACACTAATATGCTCAACAAATAAATTAAGGGTTTGCCAGGAAAATATTTACAAATATTTACTGATTTAATTATATGTTTCAGGTGAAATTCCTCTTGTTATTGAAAACTTGACTTCTAAATTATAATTTGGATCTATTTCTTACCCTTTTGGAAACAATGTGTGTGTGTGTTTTTTTTAAATATTGAATTAACATTAAAATTGTAACTAAGCTATTTCTATCCGTTTTATTTTTTTATTAATTTTTGCTCCACCATAATCCATACTATGAGAGAAATAGATATATAAATTATTAATTATATGTTTTTTTTTCATCTAATTTTCACCTACTCATAAACAATCAGTTATTTCAATTATTTTATTAAAACTTCTAATTTCTCTGAAACTAAATTTATTTAGTGATAAGAAAAGAGTTAAATTTTACATTAAATTATTTTAAGATTTGATTTTTAATTTGGACCTACTTCATACCTTTTGAATCACACACTACTTCTAATTAGCTATTTCTTCTACCTTTTAGATTTGCCTTATTAAACTCTTAAAATAATTAATAAAAATAATTATATATTTACTTATTTAATTATATGTTTCAGGTAAAATTCCTCTTGTTATTGGAAACTTGACTTCTCTTCTAGTGCTTTATCTTGGCAATAACACATTGACAGGTATAATTTCATGTTTCTTTTATTCTCTTTTTTGTTATTAAATTTATGCAATATTTTTAAGTAATTAAAAATTAGTATAATCTATTTGAATTTCCAAAAGTTTAGTTATGTTTAGGTATTTATTGGAACTCCACATCCTTAGTTCACCATCTACCTTATGGCCGAAATTAGCTTATTCGTCCCTTTTGATCCATCATTTTTCTTTGCTTCCCATATTTGTTCATCCATAACTTTATTTGTTCTTGCTTTAATTAACTAAAGTGATGATTTCTTTTTGTTGGATGATTTTTAGATTTTGAGTGACATATTATGGGACCAATGTATCTAATTCTCCTCTACAACTATGAATTTTGTGTTTAGTGTTTTTTTGGATGTTTTAGTTTTTCCTTTTTATGATCTATGCGGTGTTTTTTTCTGGCACAAAGATAAATATTTTTTTTGTTAATTTGAGTATTATAATTAAAATATTTTTGGGTTATCATAAGTAATATAAGACTAAACAAAACTTGCATATTTAAAAATAGGTAAATGAAACAGATACTAATATGCTCAACAAATAAATTAAGGGCTTGGTAGGAAAATATTTACAAATTTTGACCGATTTAATTATACATTTCAGGTGAAATTCCTCTTGTTATTGGAAACTTGACATCTCTCCAATCACTTTATCTTAGCTATAACAAATTGACAGGTATAATTTCATGTTTCTTTTATTCTCCTTTTTTTTTATTAAATCTATGCAATTTTTAAGTAAATAAAATAAAAGTTCTTAAAAGATTAAAACCTCATTATTATGTCTAAATGTAAGAAGTTACGAAGTAAATTAAGCAATCATTTCATCATAAAAAGGATTATATGGAACAATTACTCTGCATTAGTATATGTTACTTCTATTCAAATTATCGTACTTTCAAAAAATGTCAACTTTTTTGTACTATTTCTAGCTCGACATATATATTAAATATATAAGCCTGAACTCGAAAACTAATAAAAACGGTTGATTAAAATATCTTTTTGAATTAAAAGATGTAATTTTATTAAATATTAAAATATAATATATATATATATATAATTAAACTCTACTAATCATTCATGTGTATAGCAAATATTATTTATTTCCAATTTTTCTTCCAAATAAAGTTGAAGTTTTGAATATTATTTCATTAAAAAAAGTTTTAAATATTATTGTGTATTATGTGTAAACATTTTGAGTATAAGAAACAAATTTGAGTATTTCTTTATATACTCATATTTTATTTTTATATTACTATAATACTTTTGACTTAAAACAATTAATTACACATTTAATCCTTTAACTACTTTAAAATTAGAAAAATATAAGAATAAGAAAAATATCAATAATTTGAACTCCACATCCTAAGTTCACCATCTACCTTATGGAAGAAATTAGCTTATTCTTCCCTTTTGATCCATCATTTTTCTTTGCTTCCCATATTTGTTCATCCATAACTTTATTTTTTCTTGATTTAATTAACTAAAGTGACATATTCGTATCAAAGGCCATTTTGGCCAAGCAATCGGCAACTTTATTATGTTCTCTAGGAAAATGTTGAATGGCCCATGAACGTACATTTATACATCTGATGAGGGTAGAATTCGAGCTTGAGGGAGAGGAGTCCTGAATGGCTTTAACCACCTCCAAGCTATCAGTTTGTATCAATACACCATCATAGCGCCCTTTGTGAATGAGAGCTAATCCATCAAGAACTACCCATAGTTCAGCATTGAAGGCTGAGCATTTGCCTAGATTTTTGTTGTATCCCATAATCCACTCCCTTTTTCCATTTCTTTTGACTTCCCCCGCTTCAGAATCACCCAAGGCAATTTGGACCGCCCCATCAGTGCAAAGATTGATCCAACTTTCCGACATCTCGACTGCTAACTTTTGTTCTTTTTGTCTAGAAATGTCTTCCCTATGAAAAGAAACAAACTATTTTGCCCAAAATATATAATATCTTAATAATCTCACCTGTGCTCCAAGAGACACCCTAAAATAGAAAAAAGCTTCGATCTTTCCAAATACATCAACTTAACATGAATATAGTATGAGAATAATAATATGAATGAATCACGATGGTTATAAGTATGTGAAAACTTGATTAATTGAATCACTTTAATCCAATTCTATTTAGTTGAGTTTTCACTTTATTTAGTTGAGACTCATTTCTATTGGTTTAATTGATCAATTTCAAATTTGAGTGTCCAAACCAAATAAGTCAAATAAAGCGACATACTAAACTCTTTATATAAGTTACATTAAACCCAATACCTACATCCAGGCAGAAGTTGATTTTCATTTAACCCAAAATCAAATAATCAGCCAATCCAACTCATTTTCAATTAAATGAAATCCAACCCAACTCATTTATTTATATAGAGAGATTACTCTTTTATTTATAAAAATAATATGGTGTAGACATGCAGTCTTGCATTTTTCTGGCTTTCATTTTTTACCGTGTACTGTGGTTGGAGCCCAATATTACTCATATTACTATAAGACTAAACTAAATTTGCATATTTAAAAATAGGTAAATGAAACAGACACTAATATGCTCAACAAATAAATTAAGGGCTTGGTAGGAAAATATTTGCAAATTTTGACCGATTTAATTATACGTTTCAAGTGAAATTCCTCTTGTTATTGGAAACTTAACTTCTCTCCAATCACTTTATCTTAGCTATAACAAATTGACAATATAATTCCATGTTTCTTTTACTCTCCTTTTTTTTAATTAAATTTATGCAATTTTTTAAGTAAATAAAATAAAAGTTACCTTAAAAGATTAAATGTCTAGTGAGAGTAAATAAAATGAGATATGCAAACTTCTAACTAAGCTATTTCTATCCGTTTGATTTTTTTACTAATTTTTGCTCGACCATAGTTCATAGTATGAGAGAAATAGATATATAAATTATTAATTATATGTTTTTTTCATCTAATTTTCACCTAGTCATAAACAATCACTTATTTCAACTATTTTATTAAAACTTCTAATTTCTCTGAAAGTAAATTTATTTGTGATAAGAAAAGAGTTAAATTTTACATTAAATTATTTTAAAATTTGATTTTTAATTTGGACCTACTTTATACCCTTTTGAATCACACACTACTTCTAATTAGCTATTTCTTCTACCTTTTAGATTTGCCTTATTAAACTCTTAAAATAATTAATAAAAATAATTATATATTTACTGATTTAATTATATGTTTCAGGTAAAATTCCTCTTGTTATTGGAAACTTGACTTCTCTCCAATACCTTTCTCTTAGCAATAACAAATTGACAGGTATAATTTCATGTTTCTTTTATTCTCCTTTTTGTTATCAAATTTATGCAATATTTTTAAGTAATTAAAAATTAGTATAATCTATTTGAATTGCCAAAAGTTTAGGTATTTTTAGGTATTTATTGAAACTCCACATCCTAAGTTCACCATCTACCTTATGGCAGAAATTAGCTTATCCGTCCCTTTTGATCCATCACATTTCTTTGCTTCCCATATTTGTTCATCCATAACTTTATTTGTTCTTGATTTAATTAACTAAAGTGATGATTTCTTTTTGTTGGATGAATTTGAGATTTTGAGTGACATATTATGGGACCAATGTATCTAATTCTCCTCTACAACTATGAATTTTGTGTTTAGTGTTTGACATATTCTTTTGGATGTTTTAGTTTTTCCTTTTTATGATCTATGCGGTGTTTTTTTCTGGCACAAAGATAAATATTTTTTTTAATTTTATTGTTAATTTGAGTATTATAATTAAAATATTTTTGGGTTATCATAAGTACTATAAGACTAAACTAAACTTGCATATTTAAAAATAGGTAAATGAAACAAACGTTAATATGCTCAACAAATAAATTAAGGGTTTGGTAGGAAAATATTTGCAAATTTTGACCGATTTAATTATACGTTTCAGGTGAAATTCCTCTTGTTATTGAAAACTTGACTTCTCTCCAATTTCTTCATCTTAGCAATAACAAATTGACAGGTATAATTTCATGTTTCTTTTATTCTCTTTTTTTTTATTAAATTTATGCAATTTTTTAAGTAAATAAAATAAAAGTTACCTTAAAAGATTAAAACCTCATTATTATGTCTAAGTGTAAGAAGTTATGAAGTGAACTAAGCAATCATTTCATCATAAAAAGGATTATATGGAACAATTACTCTACATTAGCATATGTTACTTCTATTCAAATTATCATACTTTTAAAAATGTCAACCTTTTGTAGTATTTCTAACTCGACATATATATTATATATATAAGCCTAAACTCGAAAACTAATAAAATTGATTGATTAAAATATCTTTTTGAAGTTGAAGTTATACACTCAATCAATATATATGTTATATATATAAGCCTGAACTTCAAAACTAATACAGATGATTTGATTAAAATATTTTTGATTTAAAATATGTACTTTTATTAAAAAATTAAAATATAATATATAATTAAACTCTACTAAAGTTTTAGTTTAATATTTTCATTAGACAGCTTAAAATTATTACTCTTTCAACTTCCACAGCCTCACAAAATACAACCATGAAGTAGCTTTGATTTTTTTTCTTTTTGTTGTTACATTTATGCAATCCCTATATATTATTAATTAGCTTTTGACTTCTCTCCAATTAATTATATATTTAATACTTTGACTATTTTAACATAAGAAAAATATAGGAAATATTGGTACAAGTAAAAAGAGAGCAATAATTTGAATTACAAACTATTCAACTTTGATGATGGAAAATCTGAATAATTTGAATATTGAACTTAAAAAGAATCCATATAAAATCTAAAATATATAATTTTTTTAACTTGAAATCATCTAAACGATTTACTGTTTATGTATTAATAAAATAAGTAATATGTGGATTTTTTATATATGAAATTTAATATTTAATAATTTATATATATAAAAAGTGTCTAGTGACAGTAAATAAAATGAGATATGCAAAAATAAATATGTAATTAATGTATTGTTTGCCACTTTGCCTTCACCCTCCTTGCTTGTCTCTTTCTCTTGGAGACTATCACCGTCTTCCTCCCTCCGTTTATGTTTGGGCTGCTATTTGCAACCTTTGGGGTTATTTTGTCTGCAAAATATTCTAGCATCACCGTTGATCAATCTGCTTTTCTAGCACTCAAATCTCATATAACTCATGATCCTTACAATTTCTTGACAACCAATTGGTCTACTTCTACCTCCGTTTGTAGCTGGATTGGTGTCACATGTGGATCTAGACACCATAGAGTCACTGCTCTGAATTTATCAAGCATGGATCTCACAGGCACCATTTCTTCTCAATTGGGAAATCTATCTTTCCTTGCTTGGCTCGACATTCATCAAAATAGTTTCCATGGCTCTTTACCCATTGAGTTAACCAATTTGCGTCGGATGAAGTATTTGGACTTTGGTAACAATAGCTTCAATGGAGAAATCCCATCATGGTTTGGTTGCTTTAGTAAACTTCAAAGATTGTCTCTGTACCTTAACAACTTCATTGGTGTTATCCCATCTACTCTAGGCAATTTGTCAAAACTAGAAAGGTTGGGCTTGAGTTGGAATCAAATATCCGGTAGAATTCCAAATAGTTTATTCAAGTGCAAAGATTTGAAGTTTTTATCATTGTCGAGCAACTCCTTGGAGGGAAGTATACCTACAGAAATTGGAAATTTTAAAAAATGGGCCGGGCTTCGAGTAAAACTTTTTTGGCCCAAGTCTGACCCGAATTATATATTAAATATATATTTTTATTTTTAATAAAATATATATATATATTTTGCAAGTTTTTGATGCTATTTTGGTGTTGTAAAATTTAATATGGGCAGGGCAGGGTCGGGCTCGGCTTAGCAATTTTCTTTTGGGCTGGGCTTGGACAAATTTTTAGGCCCATATTTCGGGCTCGGGAAAACGGGCCTAAAATTTTGACTTAGTCAACCGGCCCGAACCCGACCCAAAATCACCTTTAATGTATCCTATATTTGAAAAAAAATATTAAGCGTGAACTATTTTATTCCATCTAATTTTTATCATCATTTCAACTATCAATTTGAGTATTGTAATTAAAATATTTTTGGGTTGTCATAAGTACTATAAAATTAAACAAAACTTGCATATTTAAAAATAAATAAATCAAATGGACACTAATATGCTCAACAAATAAATTAAGGTTTTGCTAGGAAAATATTTATAATTTTTACTGATTTAATTATATGTTTCAGGTGAAATTCCTCTTGTAATTGGAAACTTGACTTCTCTTCAAATGCTTTCTCTTCAGAGTAACAAATTGACAGGTATAATTTCATTTCTTTTATTCTCCTTTTTGTTATTAAATTTATGCAATCTTTTTAAGTAAATAAAATAAATGAGCAAAAAAATGCACAAATAAAGAATATAAACAATCCAATTTTTAAGTATATGAAAATAAAGAAGTAATAAATAAATAAAATTCATGAAAGGCTGAAATTAAATAAATAAGGGACTGAATCGAAATTTAAGTGAAATTAAAAGTATAAATCATAATAAAATAAATAAATTAAACAATAAAACAGAATAAAGGACTAAAATTAAATGCGTGAAAATGGACAGGGACCAACTAGGAAATTATCCACATACCCCCTAAACGCACCACCGTTCCAACCGTTCCAAGGGACCAAAATAAAAAAATTAAATTAAATGGATAAATACACGGAAGACTATTCTTATAATATATATAATTAAACTCTACTAAAGCTTAATATAATATTTTCATTATTAGACCGCTTAAAATTATGTATTTCTTAATACAAATAAGACTCAAATATTTACAAACTTTTATAAAGAAACTATTTGAATTGCCAAAAGTTTAGGTATTTATTGGAACTCCACATCCTAAGTTCACCCATCTACCTTTTGAATCACACACTACTTTTAATTAGCTATTCCTTTTTACCTTTTAGATTTGCCTTATTGTTTATGTCTTGATTTAGTTGTTGCTAAGCCATAGTTGATATTATTGCATAGGAAACAAATTGGTCTTCTAAGCTTGTAATGTTCTAAGGCTTAGGACGGTATGAGTTCCAAGATAGATATGACTCAAAACGGTTCAAACACTAGAAATAATTAGACACATGACATTTTTTCCTCTCTTCCCCCTTAATGTCCCATCCAAGCTCACTGTCTTTTATCTCCCTTTTTCACCTACCTTATCTCTCGATGTAAGAAGATACAATATAATACTAGCAACTATGATTGACTTAACGAGTTTTGGTGTGCTGATGACTGGGTTTTCTCTCACTTTTGTGACTTTTTGTTTTGTATAATACTAGCAACAATATAATACTAGCAACTTATCCTGACAAAACATTGATGGGGAAATTTTAATTTGGGTGAGCTATTTTGATTGTTACAAGCTGAAAATCTATCAATCGAAAGTTTGACCACACTCACTGCACCAAATTGTTGAGTATTTTCTCTTTGTGTCTACTATGGTCAATCGAAAGTTTGACCACACTCATTGCACCACACTCACTGAAATGACGTCTTAGACAAGCTTCATGTATGTTAACACGTATCTTGTTCTAGACTTAACACATGTTCATGGACCACGTGCTTGACTTAGCACCTCTCCTTGCGATCATATAGAGACGTGTGAACTCAATGTGCGGGCTTGTCTTGTAAGCTAGGCCTACGAGCTCTAGCATACCTACGAATTGGATGTGCGAACTCCAATATGCCCACTTTGTGGGGCCCGACCCAAATTCCTTTAAGTCTACTTGGGTTGTGGGTCAATAACTTGAACCTACTCGAGCTTCAAGTCAGTAATAGTGAATTCCATAATAAGTTTCAATTATAATAGGACACGTGATATAAACTTAAAAATTATATTTTAAATTCTTTCATTTTATTTTTCTTTTACGCCATTCTGCGCAATTCTTATTCACTAATTACATATAGATATTTAAACAATTAGGATTTAATTTTTCACCTTAAATTTAAAATTTTAAAAATTTATTATTCTCAACTTTTTCAGCTTTGCTAACCCAACCAAAATATTTGTCTACAATTTATAATCTACATCTATAATAGATTCAAGATATTCTTGACAATAACAACCGTGAACCCCAATAATAAATTATAAAATATACATAAAAGTACAAAAAATAATAATAAACACTAAAAAAATGAAATATAAGTTAGATATTAAATGGTTATCTCTTTTATAATAAACTATTAAGTATAGTTTGATATTTTTTTTCCTTCTATTTTTATACATTTATGCAATCCCTTTTTACTTTTAAGTTTCTCTGGAAGATAGTAGTAGTTTCCTTCAATAGATTACAACTTAAAGGTTGTTGTGATGCATGTAAAAATGGTTAGAAGTAGTGTAGTAAATTAATCAAGCATGTAATACATCATAAATATAGTTATTTTATAATTTATATTCCAAAGAATCTTCAAACTCCTAATATCTCATTTTCAATTTTATCTCTAAGGTCGAATTCCAACACCACCACCTTTATTGCAATGGTATGCAGTTTCAACTAATAACTTAATTGGAGAAATCCCTTCTTCAGTATGCAATTTGACTTCCCTTAAGGTTATGGCTTTAGATGAGAATAATTTGGAGGGAACAATTCCAAAGTGCATCGGAAACATGAGTTCTTCTCTCACAGCAGTTGATCTAGGGAATAATAATTTTCATGGTCAAATACCAGAAAATTTTGCTAAAGGTTGCATGTTGAGAAGTTTAGGCATCAACAACAATGAATTAGAAGGGTCACTACCAAGATCCTTGGGTAATTGCAAAGGTTTAAATCTTCTCAATGTTGGAAACAACAATTTGAATGACACTTTCCCAAGTTGGTTAGGAAATTTGGATCAGCTGCAAGTTCTTATCTTGAGGTCGAATAGATTTTACGGCCAAATAGAGAGCTTTGATATTACAGTTTCTTTAACTAAATTGCGAATCATTGATCTTTCTCACAATAATTTTAGTGGCTACTTACCTACTCCTTTTTTTGAGCATATGCATGCCATTAGAGATGAGTATGGAAAGAATGTTGAACCAAATTACATGAGAGAAGTAAAGCCCACGAAAGATGCATTTGGTGTATTTTGGGTGGATTATGCTTCTGGTTTATCTGTTACAGCAAAAGGGCTGGAAATAAAGTTTGAATCACTATTATCCATTTGGACGGTTATTGACCTTTCTAGTAACCAATTTAGGGGAGAAATTCCAAAAATACTTGGTGAGCTTCATTTACTTCTTGTCCTAAACCTCTCCCATAACTGTTTAATAGGTCCTATCCCATCATCTTTAGGTAATTTGTCAGAGCTTGAATCATTAGATCTCTCATCAAATAAGCTGGAAGGAAGAATTCCAACAGAGTTAAAAAATCTTGGATTCTTAGAGGTGTTAAACCTTTCTCAAAATAATCTCAAGGGACCCATTCCTCAAGGCAAACAATTTGATACTTTTACTAAAGATTCCTACATGGGAAATTCGGATTTATGTGGTTTTCCATTATCAAAAAACTGTGGTACTGATGAGGAAACTCCAGCGAAATTTGATAGAGATGATGATGGTGATGAATGAATTGGAAATTTCAATATTGATGGGGTATGGATGTGGGTTGGTGCTGGGAATGAGCATGGCATACATTGTATTCACGACTGGAAAACCATGGTGGTTGATTAGGATCGTGGAGCGAGTCCGACAAAGATTTGCAAAAAGGTAGAGAACGTTGATTAGAACAGAAAACTTCATTGCTTGGTGGTATGCAGGCCTTTTTCTGTAGCTGTTTAATAAACATTTTGTGTAGGTGCTTGATTGTATGTTATGTAGTTTGTATTATGTTTTCTTAGGTCCTCTCTCATGGCAATGTTCCCTGATGTGTTTACGGTAGGTGCACTAGTTTGTAAAGACTGTCTTTATGGGAACCTAGCTTTTTAATAAAATTGAAATAAGGAATAGATGGTTAATTTATTCCAAAGAGTTTGTGAAGAATCAAGGGAGGTAAAATAATGCAAATTATATGTTCAATACTTTAGAATTGAATATGGATCATGGTTTTAATTGCACAATACATGCATTCTTTGTTTTAACCTCAATCAGATTTGTGAGGTTGATTTATTACAGGAGATTTGGAATTGAATTTATAAAAAGATATTATAGATATGTAATTCTTTTTGTGAAATTATAGATGTATTTTTATATTTTTTATTGAATTTTTTTTTTTACAAATTATAGATGGTATAAAACTTATTTTATACATTTTCTTTTAATGATAATATTTGATGCATTGTTGGTGCATAAGTTCTATGCACTATCGATGAATAATAGCATAACACATTATCACATTCTATTTGAGTAATTTAATTAGAATGTGTACAAGTTTAGGGTTCAATTTAAAATATGAGTAATAGTTTGAGATGTTTGGTGGAATTAATCCTAATTGCTCCTACCATCTTGGGTAAACTATAGAATTAGTCACCCAACTATGAATTTTTTTAATTTAGTCACTTACATTTATATTATTTCTATTTTGGTCACTCACACTTAAGATTATTTCTATTTTGATCACTCTCCGTTAAATAGTTAACGGAAGTGATGATGTTGCCTTTTCCAACTGGCATAATAATACGTTTATTTCTTAATACTTACACATTCTATCAATTTGATTCTTATTCTAAATAATTCAATAAATTTCACACTCCGTATTTACAAATTCTATCAACAAACACATATAATTAAATATAAAAAATAATTATATTTAAACACATATAACTAAATGCTGACAAATTTATATGTGTGTGTGATTTTGATAAACCCAAAAGCTCAAAACCCCCGCAACTTAGTAAACTTGTGGTTTTTATAGCATTTTCAATAGGAACCCAAATTTTCCCATCACCTAGCAAATAATTAACAAAAAAGGAAAACAAAAAAGCTTCTTGTAAGCCATTTTCAAGTCATCATCTTTTGCATTCTTATTAACTTGAAAAATCGTGTAATAATTTGCACCCATCTCTAAGTATAAAATTTATTATAAAATTTATTTTCATCTAATTTATTTGCAATTCATTTAGAAAAATGTGTAAATTTTCTAGGTTTTCGATTTTTCCAACTTGAATTTAGATTTTTTTTGTAATATTTTAGATTTTTTAGTTACATGTATTTTATAATTTATAATTTCTTTTATATTTTAAAAATTATAATTTCATATAGTTTCTTTTAAATTTTTTTTATTTTTATAAAAAATAGATTATGGCATCCTAAGAGTGTCATGTGTCTATATTTAATATTGTACAAAACCTTGAGGGAATGAAAATTTAGGTACACTTGGGACAAAAAAATCATAAGTACCAACATGGGAGGAGTGTCAGTTTGAGGGCTAAATCCATATTTGAGCCTTATCATTATAATTAAATATAGCAATATAATATTATTTAGATAAATATATATAAATAATTATATTTTGTACGTTTTTATATATATACTTTATATTTAATTATATGTGTTTAGATACCTAAACATGTAAAGGGTGATGGATGGTACAAATTCATATTTACTACAATATTCAGGATTAGCAATTATCCTACTTGATGTTCTTTTGCAGTTGCGAACTTCGGGGTTTCTATGTCAGCTCGTTAACATGTTAAGCTTGGTATTGCTGCCATAGTTTTTGCCTCTGTGCAACCAATGAATGCATATCTCAGACTGGAGAAACCTGCTAATGGGGAGGACGCTTCCAGAAAGAGATTAATTTGGGAGTGTTTCCATGTAATTATCGGCAGAGGTGCCATTGCCGTAGGAATTGCAGCACTTTTCACTGGAATGAAGCATTTAGGAGAAGATATAGAGTAGAAAATGTCCACGATCTAGCTGGGTATTAATAATATGGTTCTTGGTTGCTGCATTGACTTGCAAGAGCGACTCAATACAATTCACAATTCATATATAATTTTTATTAAAATTAAAAGGAAAGTTGATCCTCCAACTAGCAAGATTTTTGTACAACAATAAGATGCAACCAAATACCCACATCCGGCCTCTCCCTTTCACCAAATCAATATCTTAAAAAAAGACGATGCAT